>NW_010518317.1:82078-93443 GCF_000687285.1 Phaethon lepturus | reverse complement strand
CCCCCGCCCTGCGCGGCTGCGGTTCCAATGTCCTGGCGGTAACGAGCCGAAGGGGAATATGTCAGCAATTTCGAAACACGTAGGTATGAAAAAATGAAACGGGAACTTATCATGATAGACACTTTCCTGCAAACATTTTTGACTCACAGCAGTCAACATTTGCCATTTAAGAAAGATAAGGGCGAGGGAAGAAAAAAAATCCCAAATCCCAACCTGTTCCTGTGTTATTTAGCATTTACCATACTTGACTGTTTACTTCTGCTACCTTGGAGGAATTGTGAGATGAACTTGATTGATGTTTCTAAAAATGAAAGCTGTGAAACCTGTGATGGAGACCTTCCCGTAGAGAAGTGCAAGTAGTTTAGTCATCATGCATGTCAAACATGCTCTTAGAAGACCGTGCATTTAGTTGATACTCCTCTTTCAATGTTTTTCTGTCTCATGTTTTAGTTATTCTAAATCAAGAACGAATATCCGGACAACTGATTAATTATTCTCTTTAAGAAATATTTTGGTGGCCTGCACATTCTAGAGTGTAACGTTTCTTTGAATTAAATGTAATTACTTTCTACTGTAACTTTTTGTGAGGCTTTATGTTAGATCGGTGTTACGGTTTGACCATGGAAGTACCTATTTAATCTTATACCATTCAATTAGCTTTTTTCCAGGGACTGGCACTGATTAACTATATGTGATTACAAATGATAATGGGACTACAGAGGTGGGAAAAACAGTAACATGAGATTTGCTTGCTGATTGTTCTTTTTCTGCCTTAAATTCGAGGTAATAAACAATGGTAGCAGCAGGTTCATTAAGGGAATCTGTACTTTTTATGGACAGTTAAATACTAATTGTAAAGATTGTTGGATTCAAGCTGAATTGTATCTTTTTTTTAATTAGAAGAACACCTAAGGACATCAATTTTAGAGGAATCACATCCTTCAACTAGAAACATCAATTTTAGAGGAACCACACTGTTTCATATAATCCGGCAATTGAGACCCAGGACACTTGCAATCAACTTCAGCATATTGGCATTACTTACATGTGATAAACCATAAGCAGAACCTTTTTTTTTTTTTTTTTGGCTTTGTTTGTGTCTTGCAGTTTCCAGCTGCCTTTCTTTTTCCATATTGTTTGAATTTAAACCTTCATTTTGATTGTGTCTGTACGACAAAGAAAGAAACAAGGTTCCCTATTTTTAACAGCAAAGTTATATATTAATAAAGAAAAAAATTTAAGTGGCTGTTGTGGGTGAACTGCTGCCTGTCCTTCTCACCAATCTTCTCAATCTCAGCTTCAAGAAAATTACCCATTTTTCACTTTGTTTTTGCTAGTTTTCCTCATTTTCTCTAACTTTCTATCTGTACAAATAATGTTAAGGCAAAGGACTTGAAGAATATTAGTGCTGAGCAGAATGAGTGAATTATGTCAAAAATATTTTCTGGCTATTAAAGATGGATGCAAATCCATATTTCAACCCTATCATACATTCTGATATTTCTACCTTTGTTTTGTCCCACATAGGAGTAAAAGTCAAAATACATTCAGGTTTTCACAGAATGGAAATGTTTTAAATATCTGCTTTAAATTGTTAAAACTTTATCTTCTGATTAGGAAAAAAGTCTCAAAAACTCCCACAGCAGCTGAAGTCCATCCAAAGTTTGATCTTCTTTTCCAAAATATAGTTTCTTTGACCTGATGACTCTAATACAAACACAACGTGGAATAGGCAATTAAATAAAATAAATTAACTAACTAAAAAAGAAGTCAAAACAAATCACTGCGTATCCAGTTCTTTGCCTAAGGAGAAAATGACAGAGAGAATGGGTAAGACATGATTGAAATTGGTCAGAGTGCTTAATGCACTTCTGGAATCTGCTCTCACATGATAACAGTGGGGGCACTGTAAGAACCTATAAAGCAATGAAATCTTTCATTTTGTATTGTTGCACCAAATTGAAACCTTGTGTTCGGTTTTCATTTGTTATTGAGATTTCCCTGTGGCTATGTCTCTATAAGCAAGTAATTTGATGCAGAAAGAAGAGATCAAAGCAGCTGGTACTCAGGACCTCACATTCACACCACATGTGGCTGGAGAGTTTTACTATGGGCTGAATTTCCCACAACAGTTCTTTTTTCACATGATAACAGTGGGGGCACTGTAAGAACCTATAAAGCAATGAAATCTTTCATTTTGTATTGTTGCACCAAATTGAAACCTTGTGTTTGGTTTTCATTTGTTATTGAGATTTCCCTGTGGCTATGTCTCTATAAGCAAGTAATTTGATGCAGAAAGAAGAGATCAAAGCAGCTGGTACTCAGGACCTCACATTCACACCACATGTGTGAGTTTTACTATGGGCTGAATTTCCCACACCACTTCTTTTTTGAAGCTGTCTAAAGAACGAAGCAGTGCTGCAGAACCCCGGGGGGTGCTGGGCACCTGGAACAGAGCTCTGACCTCTGGAAGGAGTCTATCTCCTGTGTAGTGAAACCTTTCTCTGACCCAAACCAATGTGTAGTAAGGGAGATGAACTTCAATATTCCACCAAAATGCTAGTTTTAACACAGCCTATGACAGACGTAACTGCCTACAAGTTGATAGCTGCAATTCATGTGCTCATGGCCCCATCTGTAACAACACATCGCAAGTCTAAGACATATGTACTACAGTAATTTGAGCAGGGGAGGTCCATAGTGGATCATGGGTGACATCATACCTTAATCCAGAGAGCACAGCTAGATTACACAGTAGCCCTCCAGCAGCTCTCTGATCACCTGTAAACCACTAAGCTTCATCAAATCATAATGTTTCAGATGGCACCTATCATGAAAGAGTTCTGCCTGATTTCTTTATGGGAAATTAAAGAGATCAAAAATTAACACTTTCAAAAGATAGTGTTTCAGCAAAACTAGTAGGCATGAGCTCTAAACGGGTGGTCTCCTGTACATTAGCTATTACTATTTTTGAAAGGGACCTTGGAGCTCAGTAGCGCTAAGATAAACAGGATGTTAGAAGAACAACAGATGTTTACGTGGCTAAAGTGTACTACGATTACCATTTGCTAGAAAACACACAAAATTGAAAACCAGAAGTTTGCTCTGCTATTAACTAAACCTGCAGGAGTTATGTAAGTGTTGCTTTTTAACCAGCAAGTTGCCATGCTTGTATTCACTCTGTTAACTAAAGCATGGCCAGTGGCCAAGCTTGACCCCAGGACTACTGATCGCCCATACTACTTCACTGGCTTCATGCTGCAGGTTGTAGGGCTGGCCCATGACAACCACCAGTCTCCCAGATAATGCCTGAACATAGTATATGCTTGGACACGGTATCTAACAGATACTGCTCCCAACAGAGAGTATAGATAAGACTAGCCTAGGCTCAGATATATCTCCACCTTTCACTGTCTTCCAACACTCTCTCTTAATGCTTTGGCATCCTTTGACTGCAGTATCATTCTACGTATTCATAATTCAGGGAGGATCTTCATTCACCACAGCAGGATGTGCAATAAATGTTTAAAACATCACTTGTCCAGGCTGTAACACAGACCTCAAATTATTTTAGATGTTTTGAACTAAAAAAAAAATCCTCCATATAAAATAATAATTATGGCAAGACAACATTATTTAGATCCCAGAGTTAATTCTTGTATAGGATGAATGCAAACAGTCTTTGCTACTTGGTCTGAGAGTTAGAGAATGTCCTTATCTCTGTGTTTTTTAGCAAGAGAGACATCTTTTGTGTGCATCCACATCCAGCTTCTGTATATCACCGAAACAGCCTACAGCGGAGGATCTAGAGACCACATTCCTACCTCTGCCTGCCTGAGAGCTGAAACACAGGGGAAGTGCTTGCACATGCTGGGTCTGGAAGAGCAGCTAGTAAATGTGCCCTCACAGAAATCACCAGCATCAGGCCACTAACAAAATGAACATATAATTTCTTATTAAAATATTAAAAGAAAGGAGAACAGTATTGGTAATATGTATAGCTGCCTCATGATTAGGGCAATCACTTATAAAATGGGAGACCCAAAATCTATGTCCACCTAACTCAGAAAGGTTTCCAGTGCCCAGCTCTCCCCAGAAGGGTAGTTTGGCCTGGGAAAGAAGCATCCTCCACCTACCCTGTGAAAGTCACAGCAAAGAATGCATGGGACAGAGGAACCACACATGCAAGATATGAAGAAAAGGTGTGATTTTGCAACTTAGCGCTAGGAAGGACTTTGATCTAGAAAAGCAGGAATCCAGATTCCTTTTGCTGTATGAACCATGTACTCAACAAATTTGACAAGAAGTAAAGCAAAACAGCAAATGTTCTATTCAATTCTTTGAAAAAATAGTCAGAAAAGTTAAATCCAGACCCTGATCCAGAGTGGACAGAGTTGCTGTTGTCACGAGTAACATAGCTTACCTTAGGGACAGGGACCAGATTTAATTCATATCCCTATGGGTCCTGCTAATTAAGCAGCTCTCCCAAAGGAGAAAAAAAGATTTCTGGACAGCGATTCACTTGAACGCATGTAGACACTAATAATCAACCTAAAATACATTAGATGAGTTGCATCCCACAACATTCTTGATTATAGATGGACAACTAGATCAGATAAAGACATCTCAAGTAAGATGAGAGAAGGTAACTAGCTGTCCCTGGGAAATTGTGGTAACACTATGTGCCTAAATCTGGGTCTCAAAACTGACATTTGGGTACTCAGATAAGGTACTCTATTACATTAGGCATCTCAGCATTTTATTAGATCCATGACCTACTGATACAGACAAGAACTAAATCTAATTTCTTCTTGTCTTTTTCTTCCTTGGTTAGCAGTAGTCCAGCCTGCAAGAAACAAATGCACTTAGAAGCAGAACAAAGGAAATGAAACACAGCTTACATGCAGAAATATTTTAAAATGTTAAGTGATACGGTGCTGTGAAGTGCAGAATAATTAAAATATAGCCACTTAATGGGGCAGCAGTTCTGATTACATACATCAACTACCTCTGTGCATTGCAAATCTGGAAATAAGTTAGAAATGCCAATTTATTTTAAAGGTGTTTCTATTTAAGTTAATGGTATGGAAAAATCTAAAAGGTTTGTTCCATCAAAATAATCATCTTAGTTTACTAGCCATGAGGAACTTTTTTGCAAAAGGTTTTGAAAATGTCCCTTATAGTTTTAGATCTCTTTATGCTTATAGCAGCTGATTCATAAGTAGAAACCAGAATATTGTGAAGGTTTTTTTATCTTACACATTCAAATTTGCTAAATAGAGATAAACAGAATGAGCATGTTAAGATTTCTTTTTTTCTGATTAATTTTATGGTAATTCAAAGTGTTTCAGTTTTAAATGAATTGTTTGAATACTAAATTATGCAGCTTTATGATCCAGGAGATAAGCAGAGCTCTAAAGATGCCTCTGAGACTTAAAAGAGACAGCATTAGAAGCTCATTATTGCCGGCACATTTAACATGGTTAAAGTAGGGAAAAATAGCCATTAAGTTAATGTAATAGTTAAACTGCACTAATTTGAAAAACTGCCCAGTGAAATGCTTACGGTGAGGGTGTATCTTTTTTTTTTTTTAATTCTGTGGCATTTTCAAGTATTAACGAGTCAAAAACATTTGAAGAGTAGTCCTTTTCAAGCGATTTAACACAATGTTTACACTTGAAGAAATATTCAGTTTATCACTCAGATGTGTGTCAGACTATCAGCATGTTCTAAAGAGAGAAGAGCAGATGTTAATATGCATAAAAGATGAGTTCAGGACTACCGGGTGGTAACAAACAAAAAAAAATAAGCTCCACCTCTCCTTCCCATTAGTCCTTTTGTCCTCTGGGTCCTTTCTTCCAAACATTGAAAAGTAACAGTAGTTACTGAAAGTAACAACACCTCTCTCACCTGCTTTAAAAGACCAAAGGAAGCTTTAAAATCTATCTAAAATGACAGGGAAAAGAGAACAACTAAGTCCTAGCAAGTCCACATCAAAGAAACATCATGATTGCCACCGGAGGATTAGATTTATTATACTTCATGTGTCCAAAAAATAAGTAATCAAGCCTGCAAAAGTAAAATACAGGGTAATCTCCAACAAGTCGGTACCTTTACAGATCAACAAGCTGGGGGATGCAATGTGGAGTCCGTCCCTCGCAACAGAGGACATACAGAAAGAGTAGGCTTTCTAGAATTATATTCCCAGGGAATATTCATAAATGTGGGCACTAACTGGGTAATACAAAGTTTGGAGCTACTTCCCGTGAGCTGATGTATCCCAGCCCGACTTCACATCTGGTAGAACCTGGACAGATGATGTCACGATCTGTAATGGGGTGGGGGGGCTGACACTGAGCAAACAAGGGGTAGAATTATATTCCCAGGGAATATTCATAAATGCGGGCACTAACTGGGTAATACAAAGTTTGGAGTTATTTCCCGTGAGCTGATGTATCCCAGCCCGACTTCACATCTGGTAGAACCTGGACAGATGATGTCACGATCTGTAATGGGGTGGGGGGGCTGACACTGAGCAAACAAGGGGTAAAGCAAACTGGGGGAAGAGACTTCTTGGGCTTTTCAGGAAGCTCATTGCCTGGTGCTGCCTGAGGAGCAGGTCTCCTACCAAAAGAAGGAGTAAGGTTGCTCTGGGCCAGGTGAAAAAAAAACCAAAGTGGGGGAAGTTTGGCACCTGTTTTAAACCCCATCTTACAGGGAGTCCTCACACTGTGTGTGCTGCTTCTGCCAAACTGATTCTTAAGATGCTCTCAGTGGAAGAGGAGGACAAGGAAAGGTGAGGGACTGGTCTCTCTGCTCTTAATCTCAGACATGGAATGAGCACATATGAACTTCTAAACCATGAATGAGAGCAGTGCATGTGGGGGCAGAAAGCTGGTGCAGGTCTAGATAGAACAGGGTAGCAGACCCAGTACCACCCATTACTTGACTGCTGAGAAGCTTTCAAGCAGCCCAAAGATACCTAATTTGCTCTTTGAAACCAGAAAAAATGTGCCTGTTACAAAGATCCTTCTTTGTGGCTCCACCCCATAGTGTTTGGGAAGGAGGAATTCAGATAAACTATCCTTCATTCTTCTTTGGTCCCTTCTCCTTCCCATTAGCTATGACTACAGGATTACAGGGCTCATTCTTCCTCCACCCTCCCCCTAAGGCTCATTGACAAAAATGATTAGAAGCCTGTGCTGTGTATGGAGATCAAGTACCTACCTGAGGAAGCTCTCTGCTGTCAGTGTTACTGAGCAGGCTTGGTAGCACTGGAAATGAAAGGCCAGGGTGCCAAAACCCAAGTATATAAATATTAGCATGGGGAGATAGAAGCACAAGATGGAGAAAGACAGCAGGGGTACTTTCCATCATTACTTTTTAAAGTAAAATAAGCCTTAGACTTCCTGAATCCCCAGCAAAAATTACAAGTCTCACAGAGGGGCTATGTTGTTATTTAGCACCAAAAACACACCTGCTAATATAAACTCAAAGGGAATTTTAGCTAAAGTGGGTGTAGTAACCCCAACTGGTGTTCCACTATTACTTGTCAGAGATCTTAAGTAAGCACAAAGTTAAATTAAGAACTCAGTAACTTTAGATCCCATTCTAAGGGTAACGTTTCTACTACTCTATCAACTGACAATCAATAGAGCTAAAGGAAACCCTATAATTTACCGTTCCCAATATCTGCACTGTGCATCACCTTTCTTCTTGCCTTGGCTGCCTTAAAAATGAAAAATTTACTGCCTTTAAGCAAAGCTGTCTTTAAAAAATTACA
Organism: Phaethon lepturus; assembly: GCF_000687285.1. Classification (NCBI taxonomy): domain Eukaryota; kingdom Metazoa; phylum Chordata; class Aves; order Phaethontiformes; family Phaethontidae; genus Phaethon; species Phaethon lepturus. The sequence goes on along the minus strand of NW_010518317.1, from coordinate 85,660 downwards.
AAAGAAACAAAAGGAAAAAGTTTTTAATTATCTTGTGTGTGTTTTCCACTGATACTCCAATATGCTCAAATATTTGTTTAAACTTTTTCACCAGGAGATCTGGTGAAATTTCTTCTTAAAATTTCCTTTTAAGAAACCTACAAAGACTACACAAACCACTTTTTTTTTTCTAGGAAGACGTTTTTTGAGACCAAAATGGAGAAACTGCTACCCAAACTGCTACCCTATTCCATGTCCGTGGTGTGACTGTATGAACAAATGAAAGCTATTTTCTTCCCTTCTCACTGTCATTCCTCCTCTCTCCTGAATTTGTTACATTGATTATATGATTATATAACCTTCACTGACATGAGATTTGACCTAATTAAAAAGAAAGAAGAATTACACTGTAAAGAGTAGCAAATAGCTTTTCAGTCACCTTGCTGTCTCCAAAAGCAACTTTAAATAGATGATTCTCTGACATTCTCTACAATGAAATCTGAGCAAAGTTTATGCCCCTCCAATCAGCAACAGAGCATTATTCCTTTGTAAAATATGTCCTCACAAATCATTATACTTACACACAGCATAAAAGTTTCATGTTTGTGTGTCAGTAACTCATGGGGTTGTCTTGAAGGAACTTGCCTGTCCAACCTAGCCTTGAATCTTTGGATTTAAAATGTGTCCAAACAGGCATCTTCTTTTTACATTTCTCTCCCTTTTGGCCACAGCTGAATAAAAGATGCTTTTCAGCATTCTGTGCCACTATAATAATACTGTGTATACCTACTGCACTGCAGATACTTCTAGTTTGCTCCACTGGTACTAATTTGAATTCCCTTAGTTAAACGGTTTATTTTTCCTCTGACATTTTTTATTCCCATATCTTATTTTCTTTTATGTCCATTATTTTGAGTAGTATTTGAAAAATATCTGCCATGCAACTTACTATGGAGCAAAATAGCTACAACATCAGCCATTATGATCAAGCAGTGCCTGCTTTGTGAGTTTGTTCCATGAAATCTAAGCAATAGAATTATTTAATATGGATCTTCAATTTAAGTTACAACCTCAAAGGAGCTTAGACTGGGATTTTGGGTTGTGAAATTCAGATCTTTGGATTCCGTACTTCCTTGTTCCATACTTCCATGCTTCTTCCATGCTAATTAATTCTTCACAAACTGTAAAGTAACTATGTAAACTATAGGAAAAGCTCTTGTGCAGCCAGTTCCACAAGAGTTCATTTTGTTAACTCCCCCTCTACCCAAAGTGATGTTCTGTCAGCATCCATGCTCCTTTAGCAATGACTAGCATGCTGAAATGATGACAATTATGTGAAAAAAATATATTCCATATTTTCAAATCTTACAATATGTATAAAGATTTTCTCCCAATTGTTCTACTGATCTTGCAAGGCGGTGTTACACAGATCAGATGACATAACTTCAAAGACAACGGTCAATCTTTTGTAAGAGGCTCAAAAGTATAAATTGAAATTAAACTTGAAAATATAAATCCATTCCATAATTTAAACATACTGCTAATTGTTTCTTACCTTAAAAAATATTATATTCTTCTATCTTCAATTAATGCAATGTCCATTAACAGAATATAAGGCTACCAAAGAGTTGGACAGAACAAAAAGAATGTGGATTTTTGTAAAGTTAAGCACCTGAAAAATACCATTAACTGATGTAAATTTGACAGTCAATTAGCCTCTCTTATGGTGAAGGTGCTTTTAATATTTGGAAGAAAAACATCTCGGCCATTAATTTTAAACTGAAAATAAGCTTCTGTTAGTGGATTCTAAACTTTTTCTGCCATAGTAGAAAGGCTTTCATAATGAACACTAAGGATTCTGAAAACAATTATCATAAATCAGACTGGGGCTGTGTCACCTTTTCTTAAGCATACTTAACACTTCCCACTCATACAACGACTGGGTTTTCACTTTCATGTAATTTTGTCAAATTTCAACAATTTGTCATGAAAGATTTTATTCCAGGTGTCTGCCTATGGCTCATCATTTCCTTACCCCTGAAAAATTCAACGAAGTAGTTCAATATATGGCTGTACAATGTTAAAAATACATTTCAGCCTAGAATTATAGAGCATTTCATGTGTTCACACCACAGCTTTCATTGACTTCACTTGCAGCTGTGTGTACTCTGCACCTGTGCAAATCAGACTCCAGAGTTTCACACTGTGTGCCCAGAAAAATGAGGAAAACATGCAGTTCAACCACCTGTGAAAATTTTAACAGTTTGATCCCCGAAAAAGTTTAAAAAAGGACGTAGTGCTTTCCATGCCTTGCTGGATGCATCTCTTCCAGTGCACGCCAGAAGTGAGAGATGGGCGTCTATACTCTTAATGATTTGAGCATTATTCTGGGAGGACACGTGGGGTCTGTGACTGGAACAAGAAAAGAGTGAATACCTCTATGTTTACACTGACTTTGAAGGTGACCTGTCTCCCCTGGATACACTTCTGTGACACATCTATATTTCCACCATAGATGTCTTGGAAGAACCCCCCACTCTGATACAGCAGGCATGTTTTACACCATACTACAGGACCCGAGTTGCATGAATTTATCAGCATTTTCAGCTGAAGGCTTCATGCAGGGGAGCTAGATCGGTCTGCCCCCACTAAACCTCACTGCCAGAGACTTTCTTCTACTTGCCATACCCGCCTCTGTCTGAGATTTTACAGGCATTACTGCGCTGGGATGTCTGACGCATTACGAACTGACAAAGTTGTGCCAGCAGAACTTCCTAATGGAGACAAAGCCTTTGAAGGACTTGGTCTCGCTTGTGTAGTCATTTAAATGAGACTTGTTTTCTCCAAGGCTGCAAGCTTTTCCTTTTGTGATATACAATTTTAAGGGATCGATGGAGTGCTTGCTTTATGAAGAGAGGCAGCTCCTTTCTTTCTGATATTTCAGTTCAAACTATTTCATCCGTTTCTTTGATTACTCCATATAAGGCATCAAAACAAAACAGATTTTTACTTGTCTTGTGAATGACTTTCAGTTCTCATCACTATTTTGTCACAAGAATACATTAATTTGGTGCAATTTCCCACTTTTTTTCATTTATTATTTTAACCCAGAGAGTAACAAGGACACATGATTACCCATTGAAATTGCACGACATTGATGATGATAATGCACATAATTTGCACAGAACCCCCAACGCTGTGGCTGCAAAATAGTAAACCTCAATTTCCATTCCTAGTCCTTTTTTTGCTCCAAAACATCCAGTGCAACAACAGTTCATGACCAGGACTGTACTACGTACAGACAAAAGATTGTATAGCTTAGCAGAAAGATATTTTTCTACTTGCTGATAATGCAGGCTTTGTTCTTTGGTAGAAAATGCACTGCTCTTGATCTCATGTGCCAATTTAATATTCATTAGAGAGCCAGGAGAATTTATATATTCCGTCTCAGTGGGACAGTATAATATATCACTCTTTCTTTTATTTTGATTTTTATTTTGTTCCAAAGCTATCTTAGTTAAGCTTGACCAATACCCACTTGAAGTAATCTATGATAGTTTCAGAGGCACTGAACTTCTTAACAGTAAAGTTCTTTTTAGTTGC
>NW_010518317.1:65422-82047 GCF_000687285.1 Phaethon lepturus | reverse complement strand
TCCAGAAATTGGGCCCTGCCAATCTGGCAGCCTGACGGAGGAGAGGCTGCCGTGGCCTCATGACCTCATGTCCATGCACAGTGAAGCTGAGCACGTACATGCACACCCACATGCACGCTTACATGCAATACACGTACATATACACGTGGTCAACCGCACAGGTCAACAGGGACAGAAAACACTGCACTCATGCAAAAGCAAGGAGCACCAGTGGCCTCGTCCTATTTCCCCTGGCTGTCACAGGAAAGCCAGGGAGAGGAGCCAGGGCCGGGGCCCGTTTCTCTGCTGAGGCCATTTGGATTGCCTCACTTGCCATCGTGCCCCTCCGTGCCTTAGTGTTTGTGGAGAATAGCCTTTAATCGTATAACCTAACACGCACTGTTACCTCTTTCATAAAAAGTTGATGACTTCTTGGCAGTGATCAGTTTGGGAAGTTCAAACTATTTTCTTTTTGGCTTAAATGTAATCTTGGCACTAATGACATGTTTTAAGACATTTGTGTCCAATTAACCTTTGATGACTGGAGGGTTTACTGCTCCATTTCAGGTAGGATATATAGCAACATCTGAACAGACCCAGTTTACAATGTAGCATATTAAAATAAACCAGTGACAATTTTATTTTACTTGTTATGGTGGTGTCTAAGCTGAACATATGGGAACTTCTTCATGTCCCATTTAGTTGTTCATGGGAAAAGGAAACAAAGCCTGGGAGGGGAGAAGACTGGAGGTCTGAGGGCATTAATAATTTCACCCCTTTCAGTTTGATTTGCCATGAAGTAGGATTCAATGTACTTAATTGTCTAATAGATTCCTCTGCAAGTATACACACACACAGACATAGTTTGTGTTTTTTTACAATTCTGTTGTCTGCAGTTGCACTGCCAAAAATGCTGCGCAAACAGCTTTGCTGTGTCATCAGGGGAAGAATCTGTGTCAAGAGGGAAGAGCTTTCAGTGTAGCTCTAGGATTTCAGAGGAGCCTCAGGAATTGATGCTGGTGATGCATAGCATGCCCCAGCCTCTGGACCATCATGACTGTCCTTTTCCTTTGTTCTCAAGATGGTGTGCTCAATAACGTGTCACGTTCAGCTTCTTTCCTCACTGTCCTGCCATGCTTAAAGTCTGTCAGGAAGATGTCTTCCTGAGACTTACACCTCTGATTGATAGGCACTGGAAGTTAAAAGGCAAATGCCAAACCTCCAGGGTCAGTCCTCATCACTGTGCACAAAGGGGGTTTGCAGCCTCTCTGGAATTATTCAACAACACTTAAATCATAAAATGAAAAAAGAGAAAACAGAATTGCTTAACAAATTCCTAATGATATTTGGAAACAGGTACAGATAAACCAAACAATAACATGATCATGACAAAGTCATCAGCTTTGCTTCCTGGGATTTTCTGGTTAGCGACAGTCATGTTAAACTATCTTCTGGCATGTTTTCTTTAAGTGGACCCCAATCATTGACATAGCCTGTCCTTGGCTTCTGCTCTCTGAAGTAAACACAGATTGAAATGACTGTATCCATTTTACTTTTTCTTTCTTCGGTAGAATTACACCAGTAAGTGCACATTCTCCGCCAAACCTTTCTACAGTCTCCAGTCCTGATGAGCGATTTAATTAAGCCAACTGCTCATTTCTTAACTCTTGTCTCCTACAGGCATATAGTTTTGTTTCACAGAAATTCCCTTTTTTCATTCCATTTAAAGATATCTTTGAAATGCTCCACTCTACCAGTGAGGCTTCACCAGTCTGAATGTGTTTTTGACTGTAAATCTGCCTAGTTACAGATGCAGTACAGCATATCCTGGCAGATAAATGGATCTTTCCAGATTGCATCTTCTCATCACAGATTTAAGCACCTAACCTTTTTTCAAAAAGCTGCACGTTCATCATGCAAACCCATAAATGAGGACAGTGAATATGCCTCTTTACCAGGCCTTGACAGATACTAGACGTGATGTTATGAAAAAAACCCAAAAACAACAGTTGGGGTGATAGTGTGTTTGGCTTAGCTGACCCTTGGAGATGGCCTGCTGAAACTTGGAGAAGTGCTGGCAATAGTCTGAGGTAGTCCTGCGATGTAAAAAAATTCTGCTACTGGAACCTATTTGCACGTTTGTCGGGCTGCTCATTGCTGGATCCTTGCTGACTTTAGGACTACGCTGCAAGCACAAGAGCCTTGCAGAAGAAATCAGGCACACAGATGAAGCCTTTTTAGATAACTTACTCCTCTCAGTCCTTGATAAAGTTAGAAATACCTGTGTTACAGTTTTTGAATACTGTGTATCCCTTAAAAAGCAGGTTTCTGTGTCAGAGCCAAACTAGTAAAAAAATTTAAAACTGGAAGTGTTTATGCAAGGTCATGTATTGCCAGTTACGGAGAAAGGTGTCCCAGAAGGAATATAGTAGTCTCTACCAGCAAGAGGATTTTGCCACTTTATTCCATAACTGATTTTGCAGAGGATCGCTATCGCACTGCTCATCGCTGGAGTCAGTGTGGGTCAGTAATATGATCCCCTATTGCAATATTTTTTGGTGTTCCGTCATGGGTGAGAATGGTGCAAAATTCCTCCAGTACCCCACAGCTCAAACGAGGAAGGAGGCTGGGAGGATAAGTGTTTCTGTACTGCTTTTGCCCAGTCACTTCTTCCCCATTTTGTTGGCACCGCCAGCACGGCAGTGTGTTTGTGTGAATATTTCTGTTTCGTTTGCAGCGCAGATCCCTGCCTAATCAGTACTGAAATGAAAACGTCAGTCCCTTTCATACAGGCTGCTTCACTACCTCAGGGAGTGCCTAGGAGGGTCAGGGATGAACTTTTTAATCTGTTGCCTCTGGTCTAGCATTATGTATTATTATTATAGTAATCTTTCAATTGCCTTGGCAAAGGAAGCAGGTGCTTTCACACAAATCTTACCGCCCTTTTCTGTGGAGAGAAGTGCTCTTCTTTTCTACTAATATCAGAAAATGTGATCCATCCATCAAATTGTCAGACACTACCTACAAGGCAGGTTGACAGATTTTGTTCAAATGAATTTTAGGAAAGCTGAATAAATCCCTTTAAAAAAAGATAGTGACACCTGCCCACAGTTGCATTTGGTCCAATTCCTAATCTGATATAACTATTTGGAGTTTTTCCTCAGTTGTCTGGAGCAATATGGAAAGTAGAATTTGGCCCTATCTATAGAAAATCCCTTGCTACTCTGCTAACTTAAACAATTTGGGCGTAGCACATATCTATCCTCCTGCTGTGGGAGAGGTAGACTCCATTTGAACTATGTGACTCTGGTGACAGTACACCTGATATTACAGCTTTTACTATAAAGTCATGCTTAAATTATTAATAAATGTATTATTGCTTTAATAAATGTTGAAGGTACAATAAAACTATTATTAAAGGTACTTTATGAGAAGAAAATTATCGTGTCTTTTAAGCTCTGTTGTTTACGGTTAGGCAATAATATTACTGTGCTATGACACATTTACAGCACTTACAACCTTCAGCATTAAGCTACCGTATAGCCAATTCTCAGTTTATTTTGAGGTAGTTCCCCATCATTAAGCAGAAGGCAGGATCAACATGCACAATGTAGTGGTGTCTGGGTAAGAAAGCTCTGTGGCTGAGCTTTTCAAATAACATGAAAAACAGGAATTTTTCTCTGAGCTGGTGTTAGAGTCAAAACAACATAAGAGAAAGAAAAATTACTCTTCCATAGGTAAAGATAGAGATCTACCATCAGAGGATTCTGCCTCCAAGTGAAGAGTCTCGAGGTGGTGGACAGGAATCAGGTAGATAGCATTGGCTGAAGTAGAAATAGTAGGACTATTAAAAGAAGGACACAAGCATTTAATACATTACTTATCTAGAGTTCCCCACTCTAGATAAGAAGAGACTACAAGACTTATTCTTTCAGGTGTTGTTGCCAAATGTGTTTTCATCACAGGATATTCCTGGTCAAACTCAAGAGGAGAGAGAAGTTCTATTGGAGAAGACCTGTTTCGTCCACACAAAAAAAGGAAGCCTGTGAATTACTCCTCACTACTCTTCTATCATAACATGTCAACACTGATGTTTATCTGATTCCTGACAATTCTGCTAATGAGTGCTGAAAAAGTTTTAAAACCCAAACTTACTTTTATTGAAAGTTCATAATTTTATGAAAAAAAGGGTTATTACACTTCCACTAGTGGTTTCTATGTACAGGTTATTCACATCTGACCTGACAGTGCAGATTGCAATGTACAGCGTGGAGGCTTTTGCAACGTACAGCACGGAGGCTTTTGCTAGCTCTCAGCAAGCTAAAACAAGCCCTGTGAAGTGAACAGTCCAACTGCGTTACCTTAGAGCTCTAAACACCAATTAACCCTGGTGTTTAGCTCGTATTTCTCCCTTCTACATTGTAGTTCATATTGCAGTTAGAAACTTAATTAGATAATCTATCTGGATATGTCATGTTTCTATTTAAAATGACAGCTTCTCTTAGATAAGGTTATAAAAAAAGTCATATATGTGGGAACTGTAATGACAAAGATGTGGAATTTCTTTTAGCTTTGAGTGATGGTATGAATTTATCATTTAAGAGGCAGGTATAATTTTCTAGCAGCAGTTTGTTTTCTGTTTTTCACATCAACATTTGTGTCTGAGTCCTGCATTTTTCTTCTCCATATGCCAAGAATAAGGTCCTTTTGCATCAATGTGTCACACTTTCTCAGTATATTTATGATTGGTTCAGAATTGATAAGCTTGATGTATGTTGCCACATTTTGTCTTTTTGTTTTCTAATATTTCTTAAGTGCATAAACTAGACAGGTTTGATGGGACCTAAGAAGTTATTCTAGGTTAAAGTGAAAGCAATGCCAACCAACCAAGATAAGACAAAGAACAAACCTATAGGAATGGCACTCATGTCTCACATGCACAGAAAGTGTGAGGGAGGTCAGGTAGTAAATTTACATAGCTGGCACTCACCTGCAGAATTTTTCCTTGCCTTTCTCCAAGCCTGTTCTGTCCACCAAGAAAGGACCCACTGCTGCCTTCTGGTCTGGAGAATGTTCCAGTCTCCTGGAGATTACACCTTCACTGAATTTGCTTGAGATTTTTGACTTACCCTCCCTCTGGACTCAATATCTATATAGAAAAGGACACATATCCTTTAACACAGACATGGAAAGATAATGCCACAAGGAAAATAAATCATGCAGATAAACTAGCATAACTTGAACCTAAACTCAGTACACTTTTGCAATAAAACCTGGAAACTAACTAATGTTTTCAGCCATGTGTCCTGAGTTACATGATAAAAGTTACACACACATCTCTGTCACTTGCTGTTCACACAAGAAAGGTATATTGGAAAGCAGGAACAATACCACATATTTTCATTTCTTGACACCTAGTATACAAACTATGTAATTAATCAGATTCTTGTTACATAGAGCAGTCCTTGAACACAAACATTAAGGAAATTATAAAATATAATCTCAAATGCATGAATTATCTGAACAAGTGAGATTTCATATTGATAACAAACTCGCAAAAGGGTGCTGAATGACCTTTCCCTTCCCTTCCCTTCCCTTCCTAACCTGTCCTAAACTACATCTCTTTTCATAGCGCACACACCCTGTTCTGGGTGAGGATGATAAAAGGTCAATTGCTGCATGGAGTGCAAAATTTTTTGCTTGATGCACATAACTTGCAGGTGTAGAGAAATATATAGAAGGAGAATGAATTATCTGAACAAGTGAGATTTCATATTGATAACAAACTCCCTTCCCTTCCCTTCCCTTCCCTTCCCTTCCCTTCCCTTCCCTTCCCACCCTAAACTGTCCTAAACTACATCTCTTTTCATAGCGCACACACCCTGTTCTGGGTGAGGATGATAAAAGGTCAATTGCTGCATGGAGTGCAAAATTTTTTGCTTGATGCACATAACTTGCAGGTGTAGAGAAATATATAGAAGGAGAAATCAGTCAAATGCATTTTTTTATGCTGAATATAGCCAAGTTTTTCTAAGTAGAAACTCGTTACCGGGCTGCTCAGACACTTCCAGTTTCAGAAAAGCCAAATATCACCAGAATTTCTCTAGTTTCTCACGTGCCTCCGTTGCCCAGACTTAGCTGAGCTGGTCAGACTCTTTCTAGCTAAGTGATAAGACACCAACATATTCATTAGACCCGAAGTGTTTCTATAACCCACAGCTAGGACACTAGTCTGATGCATGGGGACAAAATAAAGGTTTATTCTACCTTCTCCAGAGAAATGCCAGATAAAAAATTTAGGAATTAAGCACAGCAGATAGCTTCCATGACTAAGGCCTGCTCTCTAAGCATCATGGGATATAAATATATTTATTAAACAGAACTACTTGAGTTTTGGAGCCAAAGCCAGATACTTTGATATATTTCCATTCTCATGTAAATATTTGAAAGATTTTATTTTTGGTTTAGAGCAGAACAAAAATATATTTCAAAAGTTCTCCTGATACGAAATTTTCATCCTCCACAGTCTAGTGCCAGATACTCCTTGAGAATATGTGCTTTTAAGTTTTCTACATCAGCTGAATTAACTTTGACACATAACAATCTGTGGCTTTCAGAAATAACACCTAAAGAATAAATCTCTTACACTGGTCCAAATGTTTAAGAATTTGGAAGGGAGTAATTGCTGAGGTAATTTCACTAAGCGACCGAACAGAGTGAACTGCAGAAATTTCCTCTGCAACTCACAAAGCAGTCAAGGTACGCAGAATGTGAAGAAACACCTCTCCTGTTTTCACTGATGCATAAAATGAAGCGGCAAGTGAAATGGGTAATTTTAGTAAATCTTGGAAGATTAAATGAAGGCAATCATAGAATAAGTAGTGCTCCTTTGTATATACAGCACTAACAACAATCTGCTGTCAGAGATGTAATGTTTTCTTATGAACATACTTCTTTGGTTCTAAGAGCTGAATAGTTTCCTGAGAAGTCTGCAGATCAGCATCTCTGTAGCCCTCTGACAGCTGTAGCATTGAAATATGTCTATAAAAGGGATCAGATGTAAATAATGAAACAGGACTTACCCATGACCTTCTGTAGATATTGAAAAGTATAAGGAAATATTACTTTAAGCCATAAATGTACAGTAGAGATAATGCCAAGAGAATTAAACAACCATCTGGTGTAATTATTCATGTTCTCTAAAAATAGTTTGCATGTGAATGTGGCACCATATTTCCCTATATAATTTAGAAATTTGAATCTAAAGGAAAATTGCAGAAAATCACAGGAAATAAAGGCTACTTTTTTTTTTTTTAATGCAGATTAACACATTCTCTTCTAAATAAGGCAGCCTGGGGGAAAGTACAGGGAGTGGGGGGGAACTGAGGGTGAGAGGAGTGTGGTATTGGTACTTTTAAAGTAAACATACATGTGACAACTAAAAATTATCTAAATGCATAATAATCCTTCCTTCACGTGCTAGTGTTTTCATGATATTTTGTAAAATGTTTTCAGATTGTACAGTTAACAGGTGAGGAATCGTGATGATTTTGATTGCTGTTATATTCTAAAAAATGTAAAGCAAAAATGGGTGTGGAGTAATACAAATATTGATAAAAGAGCTTTTTATCATAGAAATAAATTATTCATCTTTGAGGAGGGGTAATTTGCGCACACAAGGCCATTTGCTGTCCCTGCCGCAAGGACTTACCCATGTTTGTAGGAGCATCAGGCAGTTAGAGAGAGCAGGAGCAGTGCACGGCTTCAGCAGCCACCCCAACACTGCCCAAAAGTTTTTGAGCGAGCCACAGACTGAGGCGTGTTTGAATACTGTATTCCAACAACCGCAATAACAAATTAAGTGAGCAGAAACCTGTCCAAGGGTAAGCTGCAGAAATTGTTCTCCCCTCTTAATTGCACATTTGTGTTCTGTTACGTTATGAAACAAAATACCCATTTATAACACAGGCAGAGCTCTGAAATTGAAAATACTGCTGGGCAACTTGAGAAAAATACAGCAGAGATATTTTTGAATTATAATGTGTGACTAATGCACATAAGCAATGAATTTACAAAGAATGTGAAATTATTCCTCTTTACTCACGTACGATGACCAGTATTACTGCAAACACCAAAATGTGTGACGAGAACTAATGCATATTCATTGCGAAATAAATACCTGCAGTAGGTGTTGCTGGATGCATCATTTCCCAGGACTGCATACGTGGAGGAGACTATACATACCATTGCCTACTCTGAGGGCCAAGTTTCCTATACAAATATGAGAAACAACCATGCAAGTGAGCTGTAACTCCCCCATATCAAATGGAGGTACCACCTCTGTGTGTCAAAAAAGCAGCAAAATATTATCTCAGTAAAAAATGTTCAGAATGAAGACTACCAAGGAGCCAAGAATGGATAGGAAAACAACAGGTCAAGATTCTCTCACTGCATTTTAGTGTATGAAAACATCGTTACCTTCAGTTAGGCTCCAGGAAATTGGCCTGGTTTCAGCCAGGATAGAGTTAATTTTCTTCACAGAAGCTGGGGTGAGGCTGTTTTGGATTTGGGATGAGAAACTGTTGATAACGTGCTGATGTTTTGGGTTGTTGCTGAGCAGCCAAGGACAGTCCAGCTTCTCGTGCTGGCCTGCAGCGAGCAGGCTGGGGGTGCGCGGGGAGCTGGGAGGGGACACAGCCAGGACAGCTGAGCCAGGCCGGCCATAGGGGTATTCCATAGCATACAACGTCATGCTCGGTATATAAAGCTGGGACGAAGAAGAAGGAAGGGGAGGGGGCATGTCTGGAGTGATGGCGTCTGTCTTCCCCAGAAACCATTATGCGTGACGGAGCCCTGCTTCCCTGGGGATGGCTGAACACCCGCCTGCCCATGGGGAGTGGGGAATGGATTCCTTGTTTTGCTTTGCTTGTGTGCGCGGCTTTTGTTTTACCTATTGAACTGTCTTTATCTCAAACCTCAAACCATGAGTTTCCTCACTTTTACTCTTCCGATTCTCTCCCCCGTCCCACCGTGGGGCAGTGAGCGGCCGCGTGGGGCTTGGTTGCTGCCTGGGGCTAAAGCACGACAGAGATGCAAGTGCACTTGATGTCAATTCTCAATATGATCTTCTACATTTCAGTTATCATCTAAAGCTTTATCAGTCTGGTTTTAATATTCTCAGAATCCTAGTCAATAGAGAACCAGCGTATTCCTTCTAAATCAATTAAGTAGCAATTAAGAGCAGGTAGGCTCTTAATTAGGGTTAGGGGAAGGAAGACCTTAACATGTTAAAGTCATGTCCTGCAAACCCCACCTAGGAATCTGTCTGGCTGTCAGTACAGTCTTTACACAGTACTAGAAAGAAGAGGAAACTGAAGATTGACACAAAAAGGGTAATAATAGTATTTGTATGAATTATTCTCAGAAAATCAAGTTGCTATAAATGTAACTCCACTCGTACTTATTTCAAGGCATTTTTTTTTGTCCCGAGACGCTTTTGGTTTTGTCTGCTTTTTTTTCCTAAGCAATGAATTCAAACTACTTAAAGAAATTTCATCAAGTTTTTGTTTTCTGTCGTCTGCTTCGATAAGACCAGTGCCCAGGAGACAGCACTGCTGTGGGATAATACAAAGTCTACACACATGCATAAAACTACTAAAACGAAGTAATTTCTCTTGTCTTCACTTTTTACATTGATTTATGTTATGTTCTTATAAATATATTCATTTGCTGCTGCAAGTTGCATTTTTAACATATGAAGTATACACTAGAAATCTTTAGATAAAAAGTGTAAGAAAGACTACCGTAGAAGGCTTACATCCATTTCACCAACATTTGAAACAGCTTCTTTAGCTAACCTCATTCCTTCCCCTAGTACCAAACATTTGTTTTTAAGACATGACTGTTATCTCAGAAAAAAAGGTTTGAAAGCAATGTGTGTGTTAGAAAAACATGGTGCTGTATCAAAAGTAATGCCAGGGCATTACGTCTGAAGAGCAGAGAGCAACACAGGGGTGTGTTATCAGAACAATAACATGAAGCAGTAAACAGTATCCTTTCTGCATCCCTTCTGCATTGTTTTAAGGAAAAAAGTAACTTTCTTAGGTTAAAACTATGAAAAGTTATATATATATATATATATAAAAATTATTTACATATACTAATAGTTCTCTAGAGACTTAGGGGAAACCAGTAATGGTGGGAAAATGTTTTACACAAACTGATGCTTGCGTTCAGCTAACTCCTGTTTCAGTTCAGCGCAGTAGTCATGCCTTTTCTGGAAACGCTTAAGATGACAAACCCCTTTTCAGAACTGTGATTGCCAGTACTATTTACATTAATAAATCTGGAAATAACAAATTCCAGATACCCATATTGGATGACTAGTAAAATGTTTCATGTATTCAAAGAATCAAACGACCTTCGTGGGTTCCTTACTAGGAACAATAGTCATTTGAACATATGTTATTTATGTTAATTGGGGAAGTTGTTATCTGACAATACTTACACCATTTCTGTGCCAAATTCAGAAAGACAAGAGCTGTCTCTCCAAGACTTATTAATAGGATAGAGTGCCTTTTGGGATGGCCGTTTAACTTTTAAAAATAAGTTATGTTTAGAAAGGTTATTTTGAAAACAGACAAGCTTCATAAGAAGTGAGATTTTAATCAGAACTGAAACGGTTATTGCTTGCTGAAACCAAAGAAATATAATGTAGGTCAAGCAGGAGACAGTTTAAAACTCAGAAGATGTTGAGAACTTTTTACCACAAAGGCAGTGTAATCACCAAGTTGACAAAAATTACAACCATGCCTGTGTAATATCAGGTCCCCATCATGGTGCGAAACTGCTAGCAAGAGAGAGTTGAGCTGATGGAAGAATGACAGCAGCTAATTTTGAATCAAGCCACGCCTGAAGGAGGCATATTTTCCTCTTTCCATGAAACTATTGGAACGGTGGGGTGCTACAAAAGCTAGCTGCAGCAAACAAGCAATAACAGATGCCACTCCCTTCCTTGGCTTTACAGAGCTCATCAGAGCTTCCCACTATAACAAAGCAGCTACAAGCAGAGCATGCAGAAGCCTAAAATTCAGCTTGGAAGCAACTGCTCATGTCACTCAGTATCTGCCGTATGGTGACCTCATGGGGATTATATCAATATGGATGAGAAGAGGCAAAGTTATTAATTATTACACAAAGTTGAAATTTCATTTTCTCTTGAAGTGATTGCAATTAATATTGAAATAACACCAAAATTCAAAATAATGATAAGCTTTCCTGTAAAACATCCTAATGTCTTAACTCTATATATCTAGAATGAGTATTTGAAGTAACAATTGTAAACGGGAGAAACGAGGCTAAACTGAAATGAAGAATTCTCTATATGCATTGGTTGCATATTGGTCTCAATAGCTGGCAAATAAACTGGAAACCACCCTCTCATTGGTATCTAGGCTCACTGTACCGTACTCCTAAGATACTAGAGGGCAACACCCTCAAAATGGTATCTAAAAGAGGCAGCATGCTAATAAATGCTTTTCTGCCCAGCAGAAAGTGGTAATGACACTGAGACCTTCAGTCCTCATCATTCTTGTCCCAGTGTTTCTGCCCATAAACATTTTTCCAGAGCTTTAATTTTGGTGGTCATGTCACTACAGTCCTTTGATACAATTTTAGGGAGAGCAGGAGGTTTGAATTCTTTTAAGAAGAATTAAAGTTAGGACCTGGACCTGCCATAGACAGAGATTAAGGTTTCAGAGATTAATTCTTTCCTTTCAGCATGCGCCACAGTTTCATGGTTTGGATATATTTCTAACAAACTTCACCTCCTTTATTTAGAGGTCATTAAAATTACAGCCCGTTTCTATGCTCCACGGTGCTTAGCTGCAGTTCACCATCGGAATGCACCTGTGAAGTGACATGTTCTCATTCTGCTTGAACAGACTCTTTCCTCTATGGTTGCATAAACCATTTTGCAGGCTGGTCTCTTCTGAAAAAGGGATGTACCATACCTGGAGAACCCCAAGCTACCTGCCTCATGGATAACACAGTGCCAGCCCAGAAGGTGCACTCACAGGATTTCACAGAGTCCTAGTTCTGAGTCTGTGATGAGCTGCATTCTCGCTGACAGCAATTCAGCAGCATGCCTTATTATATATTAACCACTGAACAAAATTACAATCATTGAAGAATAGAAAAACTCAGGCATGCTTTAATTATGATTTTCTATAGAAAGGTCATGTTGTTCTTTAGTTTGCCACAGGCATGTCTCCTCAAATACACAAAATACAAGGGATGTAGCACTATTGTTTCTTCTGTGAGATCATAGTAAATCGGAATTTTTCTGCATTCAAAGAATATTATGTTAAATTATACCTTCTCCCTTAATTTCAAAAGCTCATTAAGTGTTTACTTACATAATGCTGTCTGTGCTAGATTACAGATGCAGTCTTTCAAACCAACAATAATGTCAATTATGTTACCTAAACAGCTGAAAATATATTATGGAGAAAATTCACAGATGTCCTTAAGAGCCTGAAAGAGAACTGCCATCATGTTTTAAATACTGTAATCTTTGTGTACAGATAGAATTAGACAAATCAACTAAATGTCACCAGCCTAGTAACTGAAACATTGTTAGTAACTAGTTGGTAGCTAATAGTTAGTAGTGATTAAGATATTAACCAAAAATACACTTGGGCCCGGATTCATCCTGACTAACTTAAGTCACTTAAGAAAGACATTTAAGTTAGAAAATTAGACATGAGAGGTATTCTCTACAGTTAGTGGAAAGAGCTCAGCAACTGAGATCTTTAGGTGGCTATTTCACCACTAATAGGTGCCAACCTTCTTCCATCAGCTCCTGAGGAGAAGAACTCACCCAGGTGACTAAGCTGCAGATGTGGGTGCCATGTAGAATGCAAGCACTTCTGCCAAGTTGAGTGATAACAAAAAACCTTACATAAATCTGTTAAGCACCTAACTAAACTTAAAGTTCAGGCATTGATCACAGAGACATCACTGTATCAACTGAAATCATATGCTTGAACAATTTGGGTGTAAAAATCTGAGAGTTCAAGCATTTGGGAGCTTTGAGGAGTCTATGAAGAGCAAATGTGCCCTGGGCACATAAAACATTTACTCCAACCACACAAAGCTCAGTAACAGCATAGTTAAAAAGAATGCATTTGAGGTGGTTTGTACCTTGTGTAGAATGTCCCTGTTATTAACTGCAATGATATTCTGGTATCACTTTGCAGAGCTAGCAATGACTTGGTAACCGACATCACAATCTGTAGACAGATTCCAGGGCTAGTTTGCAAGAGAAGACTGCTGTTACAGGCTGTCCTTGTTACTACTTTGAGATTGTGAGATTTGGACAGCCTATTCCTGGTTTATCAGCTATTTCTCTCACTGCCTCAGTGGTCTCAGGGGTGAATACCTGACACTGGAAAGCAAGATATTATGGTCCTCTGGTGCTGCAAATTGCTGGTCTTGAAGTCATAGGGGTCACATTGTTCATATACACAATGAGCAAGTCCTCATGGATTACGCAGATCTCTGATTAGAAATTTTTCCAAGAGGTGAGCTAAGACATTATTAAGACAACTTTACGCTAGTTTTAACTCTTAACAGCTTTGACTTAACACTAGGAGCAAATTGCCCAACATGGATTTTGATGTGGCAGCTAGTTCTTTTGTTCTGCAAAGCTTTGGGGATACACGTAATGCTAAAACCATGCAGAAGCCAGAGTACAGCTTAGTACATACTGATGAGAAATAGTAAATTAGCTTGTGGGTGCACTATCTCGATTTCATAGCTTTTGTCTGGCTCACACTGTAGGGAGGCCATATTCATTTCAGCACACAATATACCATGTAGATTTAACAGCTGTAGGAAGAGGGTAAGATTCAGAAGCCATGGAAACAGTAAACAGAGGGAACACAAAGAGGTTCTTCAGTGATTTGATGTGGTCTCTCCTATGGGCTCTGCTCCCTGCCCCAAAGATTGTTTATGCATTTTTGCATTGAAGAATCCACAAATAAAATACCAAAGCCGTACATGAACCGACTTCTTCCTGGGCAAGGCTGCATGTTATGGGGCTGTGAGTCACATTCCCAGTTATTTACTCTCTTCTCCCTCTCTGGCCCTCCCAGTCTTGTTTTCCTTTCTGCACAGTGGCACAGCTTCAACAGAAAATCAGTGAATAAACTCCCACCATCCCTGCCTTAAGCCAGGAAGCGAAGGCACAGCTTCTGGGATATGTGAGATGCAGGTTTGACCCTTCTCCAGATAAAGAGGGCAGAGAAACCAGTTTCGTGCTTCTTCTGAAAGTACTCTCAAAGAAGAGGTGGACAGCAGCACTGATACCTTCCCTTTCAGGTGAATTTTAAGAGACAAGACGACAGTACCCAAACCCGAAGCAGCAGCTAAAGCGCTGAAGCCCTTCTGGTTGAGAATGCCGGTCTTTCATAAACACCAGCTTTAGAAGTCTTCTGCGCTGCTGAAAGCTGGAAAGGAAGTAAGATTTTCTGTCTGCCTTCAGCCTTTCCTCCTAGCTGGCTGTCTGGCTGAGGCATCCTCAGTTACACAGTTTGGATGAAATGTCACAAAGCCAGCTCATGGCTGTAAATCCCAGCCAGCAGTCTAACTCTTTCCACCTGGGATGCCCAGAACAGACAGTTTCTGGAATGTGTCAAATCTAGCTGTAGCTGCCTAAGGCCTTGCTGCCCTGAGATGTCTGCTCTCTCTTTTCGCTGTAATTCAGTTATCCCTGTATCAGGGTGGCAGAATCACAGCTCCAGTCCACGGGGTTTGTGTGGTTTTAGGGGTTTTCTATAGCTTCTCATCAGTTGGCTTAAGGTAATACCCTGAAATTGGAACTGGAGCAGTGAGGTGCAAATCTAAGCTCTGTCCTACTGCCTCTGCCCTTGGGGACAATAACCATAACAGAGAGGGAGGACAGTCAGCTGCCGAAAGAAGTATTTTAATTTACTACAGCTATACTTACCTTGACTGTCGATGACTTCAAGCCTTGGCTTGTGCACAGACCCTGCTGCCGCGGCACCAAAAATTCAGCTCCCTACAGTGAATCCACGGTTTGGAGGATTTTCCTTTAGCTGATTTTGAGTAAAAGAAAGAGAGCTCTGCTACCACCACAAAGTTCTGACTGACCAAAATGTTCGGCGCATTGCCAAATGTCAGGTGCTAGATGGCCACAAATTTGTTATCGTAGAGTATTATGATGTTTCTCTGACGGTAGAGTCAGCACATTCAGAGAATGCCATCAGAAGTGCCCGTTCTCCTCGGCATTACTGTCATTGTCACAGCTTTTGGCCTGAGCTGCTGCTGCCAGTTAGGGAAGGAAAATTCCACAGTATGAGATAAAGCAGAGCTCTGTTACAGAATAAGGAAAATAACTGCTTTGATTGCTGTTATGGCAGATAAATTTTAGAACCGGAATACCCTGCTGCTTTCCACAGAATCAGATTAAAAGAAAGATCATCTGGCAAAAAAGTACTAGACTGGCAATTCTTGAGTAGATGGTGTTGATTTAATGCCGTTAAAAGTCACTCAAGAGAATAGAAACTTCAGATAAGACAGAAAACCGACATGTGCTTGTGATGAGTTGCTGCTTCATTTCTGAGTGGTTTGGAGCTTAAAAGTCACAAACTATTAAACTTCTAGGTGTCTTTCAAAGGCATGTTCTTTCCCCAGAATTTAACATAAATTGTAGAAGAAAAGGAGTTCTCAGTAATAAGTATATGAAGTCAACAAAAGGAGTATGCTGAACTTGTATACATAGGGATTATTAAAAAAATAACAGACTATTCTTAAAACAAACAGCATATTTATAATATGCTTCTTATTTACAATATACAACCTCTCCACTGGCCTTGTATCTCATTCTTCCCAATGTAATTCTGCTTTAGCAGGGTTATTCAGGAAATAAAAGCACTGAAAAAAGAAAGTGATGTATTGGTCTGTGAGTCATATAAAATGTAATTTTGGCTTCAACATCTGAAGCTTTTAGACACTTAAAAAAACTCTGCAGCTTTATGGTAGCATTAGACCTGGCAGAGGAACATGAATCGGGACTTTCTGGGACATTGATTCCCTAAACAGGCTACAGATTTTATGGGTGATTAAGGGAATATTGATCATGGCTCAAATCCTCAGTGGTATTTAGGTGCCAAATCCTCATTATGTAAGTAGAGGGCCTAAATACCTTTAAAGACCTGAGATCATATTTTTATAAAGTGAGCCCCAACTTATGCTACCTGCTTCTACTCAAATATTTAACCATAGTTCAATGTTTCTCTCTGTGTGAGAACGCATTTCACAATCACTTTGGGCTGCTTAGCACGACGTCAGCTTTGCCATCTTACTTGTTTACATGTGTGCTTGCAGGGTTTTTTAAGTCATGCAGAATCGCAGAATCGCAGAGCAGTTTGGGTCGGAAGGGACCTTTAAAGGTCATCTAGTCCAACCCCAGCCAGAGTGGTTACAGTTGTCTCGGTCGGAAAGAGAAAACAATAAGAGCTTTGGTCCACTTTTCCTAGTTGGGCAGTTCTGTGTGTCCCGGAGCCGGGGACAGAGTTTCCGTTCCGTTTGCTCGGTCCCGGCTGGGCTGCGCCCCGCACGGG
>NW_010518317.1:17308-65368 GCF_000687285.1 Phaethon lepturus | reverse complement strand
GTGAGGGCTCGCCCGGCTCCGCCAGCCTCGCCCCGGGGAAGGCTGCCCGTGGGCAAGCTTCGGAGGGTGCTGGGATCGGGAGTGTATCGCACCGCTGAGCCGAGGATCAAACTGCTATATGTAATTCAATAATGCACTACTTACGTCTGTACTAATGGTGATCACTTTAATTAATTGTAATGTTTTAATCCTCCGATATTAACTCAGATTTAAGAAACCACGGGGGAACAACGCAAATAGAATACGGAAGGAAGAAGAAGGGAAAAACAGAGTCTTGCAGAAAACTTACAGGAGAAGCAGAATAATGCTTTGAAGCTGATTCAGCAGGTGTTTTGACTTCAGAACAAGTTTTGGCAGGCGACTTGTGCACCTAATAATCCTAAAACAATACGTCCTGTTGCATTAAGAGGTGCCTCATGCCATCAGAGACAGGGAACTTGCAATACTGAGCGCTGGAGGAGCTGAACTTTCACTGGGGAAACTGAACTTCGAAAATTCAGGCCTCAGCTATACCAAGCGGCAGAGCCGGTTTCTGCAGGTGTGGACTACAAATTCCTGATTATTCAGGAAACATCTGATCCTGCTTGGTATATTCACTCAGAAACTCCTGAAATATTATTTCCTTTTCTCAGTCTTTGGAACAGCCAACAAAAATAATCACCAGCTCTTTTCAGCCTTATCTCAGCACATTGACAATAGCTTTTCAACAATAAAATGTTAGTGGAAGCTGCAACCGAAAATAATGTACTCAAAAACATGTTCAGTTAGCTTTATAACAAAAACAAGCAGTCAGAAAACTTTGAAGTATATGACATTTTTCTTTCTCATTTAGCTACAGATGTGACTACAGTTGCTAATAAAAGAAAAATTTTATCTATCTCCCAAAATGCAACACAGAAATTATTTCAGGTGTACAACATTTTTAGTCATCATTTTTAGCAATATTATAACCACTATCTTTACCATTCTTTCTCTGAATTCTCATGTACATAATTATATTTTTTTACAAAAAGCACTGTGAAAAATATGACTTTTTGTCAATAAGAACTAGTTGAAGACAGGATCAGTAAAAATATTGACAAAGCAGAAGGTATCAGCACACAAAATTCTGTTATATATTTATGAAAACTGAAAATGTTGATAACTGCAAAATGTTTTGTAAAGGATTGCTTTTCACTGAATAACAATGGTGTGCAAAATGTTTGGCCACTCTTCTAGTGTTTCTAATGATACACCTATATGCTGATCTGAGATTCTCAAAGAACTATTTTGTATGCCAGAAAGCATTTACAGGCAATTTATCCCAAAAATGAAACAAAACACCAGTTGGCAAAAGTAACAGTGAGATGGGATACATCCAGTAAGTTTGTAAGTTTTATAAGGAATACAAAACCAACATTATCTCTGCATAGAATGTCCTTAAAGTAAAGGTTTATAGGGAGGGACAATACCATTTAATCAACTAATTAATAAGAAATAAATGCCAAGGGCTCATGAGCCCTTCCTCATGTCTGTAAAATAACTAGCAAATTCCTTAGCTAAGTATTATCCTGAAGAATACTTCTGTGTCTTTTTTTCCCCAGCTATATCCATTTGTCAAACCTCAGCCAAAACTTCCTAAACTCTCTCATGCATTGGACCATCACAGCTATAAAAAAAGAAAAGCATTACTCCTGAAAATCTTGTACTATAACACAGAAAAACAAGGGAGGACATACTATTTTGAGACAAATGAGAATAGAAAGGTGCTAGTTCTAAGCAAGCAAGCATAGGACCAGTTTTGTGAAGGAGTTTTAAAGGAGTAGGTTCACAAAGCTTTAAAAATAAGGCCAAGAAAAACTTCTCCTGGTATCAGAAGCAGCATCAGTGGAAGCAACAAAGCTGAGAAAGCAGAAACCTGGTAGACTTGAATGTGCTTGTGGAGCTGGTAGGGATTGTGCTGGAGAAGAGCATGAAGTCAAAAGGCAAAGTAGATAATGTTACCAAACCCCAGGGAACAAAAGTTCAGCTGAGTCTGCAGAAAGCCAGGTGAGAATCCAAATCAGGAAAGCACTTTGTTCAGGGAAGCAGGTATGAATATACATTTATGCACTAAATCTAGTAAGTGGTAGATGTTTTGCATTAGACTAAATGAATGCAAACCAAACTGAATTCTGATGCCACAGAGTTTCCTAGAGTTGTGCTTAGATCGACTGTTATGGACCAGCTAAGGCTGTGCTTATCACTGCATTGCTGTTCCTAACAGCAGCTGCACCAGATGAAGAGTCACTGTTCCACCTCGCTTCCAGTGTAACCTGACTTGCATCAGCAAAAAGCAGTTTGATGTTGGACCTACTCTAGCACAACAGCACAGGCAGTAAGAGGGTGTGCAGCACAGGGGTGCATCTCCAGGCAGGAACAAAACAGAAGAGCACGATGGTGCAAGCACCGGGAGGGAGACACCTAATTCGTGTGCCAGAAGAAACGCTGAGAACAAGAACTGCGAAAAACAGGACTGTCCTGTGCTGCAGCAAATATACAATAACCTGGCTGGCTACTGAAATGATTGTGTTTTTATAGGCATGGGGACAGTGAGGGGTGAAACAAATGGAAGATCTAGGAGAGACTGGGAAGCAAAGGAGGCTGGTTATGATGTAAGACTGTCTGTATCCACTTGTGTAACTGTTCTACCCTGGCAATGGTTTAACACCACTGGGTTAGTCATAGCCCCTGGTTGCCTCTGCAATGCTCTGCATGAATTCCATGCGGCTCTCTGGACATGCACTGTAGCCATTGGCTTCTGGCATTCTGTGGATGTGTCTTTTGATTTAATTTTCCTTTTCCTCTCTTGGTTCTGTGTTTGAAAAAACCCCCGCCTTTTAACAAACTTCTCTATTTATGGAAATTCTGACGTCTCAAGTCATAATATTTGTGTCATCAAAAGCAACTCCATAGGCCAATCTTATCCTGGGATGCATCAAAAGAAGCGTGGCCAGCAGGTTGAGGGAGATGATTCTGCCTTAGAGTGTGAGACCCCACCTGGAGTCCTGCGTCCAGCTCTGGAGCCCTCAGCACAGGAAAGACATGGACCAGGTTGCAGCAGGTCCAGAGGAGGCCACCAAAATGATCAGAGGGATGGAACAGCTCTCCTGTGAGGACAGGGTGAGAGACTTGGGCTGGTTCAGCCTGGAGAAGAGAAGGCTCCAGAGGGACCTTATTGCAGCCTTCCAGGACTTCAAGGGGGCTTATGAGAAAGACGAGGACAAATGTTTTAGCAGGGCCTGTTGCAAAAGGACAAGGTACAATGGTTTTCAACTAAAAGAGGATAAATTTTGACCAGATATAAGGAAGAAATTTTTGACAATGAGGGTGATGACACCCTGGTACAGGTTGCCCAAAGAGATGATAGATGCCCCATCCCTGGAAACATTCAAGGTCAGGTTGAATGGGACCCTGAGCAACCTGATCTAGTTGAAGGAGGGTTGAACTTCATGACCTTTCAAGGTCCCTTCCAACCCCAATTATTCTATAATTCTAGGAAATAATCCAAATCACAGAGCAGTTTTTTTAATGAAAATGTAGCTGAACAAATTTAACTGTGAGAGAAGTCATGCCTAGGCGCAGAATACAGCTAAACACTCCAAAATACATAAACTGACCACACAGAACCACAGGACAGCATCTTCCAAGCCAAAATCAGACCCACTGGTCTAATTAAAAATATGAATTCTGCTCTCATATTGATCTTTGACTACAATTCCCAAAGAAAGGAGTAGTGACAGTCTTTCTAGACCTTTTGTACCTTTTTACACTAGTTCATATGAAAGGTGTATGTGGACCACAGACAGTAAGAACACATATATACCGTAATAAAGACACTTTTGCTACGGTTTCTGTGCTTCACCTACATGTTACATTTTAGCTTCTGTACCAAGAGTGCAGGATCTATATGCTTGCTTGAAGAAGAATTAGCTATTAAAAACAAGCAAAGAAACAAAGTGACACCACAAGATTTTTAGAAATGTCAGACTTCAGTATGCCTGAAGATTTCAGATCTTGTTCCAGTTTCAGCTGCCTGCTTTTTTTAACAAAAGTAATTGCCGTGAAGACATTTGCTCATACTCTTGCTCAAATGCAAAGTTAATAATAAGAAGTTATATTAATTTTTAAAAACAAGGACCCTGATTATGATAAGCTTACTGCTGGTTACCTTTTACACCCATTAGGGACTTGTGCTGATAAAGGAGTCCTGCCCCTCTCCCCTGCTGCCTTAGGCACTGCATTGGCCTCAGCCAACAGAGTCCAGCGAGGAAGGTACACGAGGAGGTTTTCAGCAGGATCCTTTGGCAAGGCAGGATGTGTAAAAGTGCTAATGTGTCTTTGTCCAGCCCTTTCCTTGAAATTCACATACAGCTTAGAGGAAAACCAAAACTCACATTGAGATAAGCAGTAGGTGATAAAAACCATTTACCTTTCTCCTCCCATTTACCTTTCTCCTCATAATCGCTTCTTTGTCAGTATCATCTTCTTTCCTGCATGTGTTTTCTGCTTTCATGATGTCTCATTCTGTCAGCAGACTGCAGATCTGGAGCAAGGACTATCTTTCTGTTTTCCATCTGAGCAACGAAGTGGTCTTCTGACACTGCCCAATGTAATGTTGCCACTGTAAATAACTGAAATTTCCCTAATGTTACACAAATTGTGAACACACCAATACATTTCTTTTCTGATGTGACTTGGAGAATGAATAACATGAAAAGAACGAGCTAAACTCTCTGTTCTTAGAGGGATACAAAAAGCAATGAGAACAAGACCCGAGTCAAACTATCATGTGGAGAAGAGTAATAAATATATTCATAAAGTCTCCCCCCTAAGTCACTGAAGACGTAGCTTAATCTTACAACGACAGAATTACAAAACACGATAAAAAGTGCTATAGTAAACCCCATCCTCATAACACTTCAAAGGAGAAGAACAAAGAGACAGAACAAACGCAAGTGTCTTCATTATTAGATGTTGAGTCACTTGAGTATGTTGCTTAGAGAAACCTGTTTAGAGAAAGAGAGATATTTGGGTAGGGAAATGCTTGTGATAACAATAAAAACATTATGATTTTAATTCAGTTACAGCAAACAGAACAACCCAGCAGGCTGGGAAGGATTTGAAGTGTGAACTGACTGTGTTAATTTAAGAATTGTATCATTTCTTGGATGTTTTACTCCTGGATGTTTTGTAAGCCAAGAAGCTCATCATGATTATTTTTCAGGCTAAAGAGAGCATTTGCACACAAAATACTGTCTTCACCTAAACAAATAGAAGTGTTTTCATTTGTCTGTCCATTTTTTCAGTAGTGTTTATGATACACAAAGAAACAAAAGTGTAACGTCCTTGATGCGTTAAATCCCGATTCTTCTGGACTACCTATAACAGTTGAGATATTTGCTGCATTCAGGTGGTACTTCTGTGGTTCAGAAGAGAATTTTTCAAAGGATAGTAACATTTGAAAGCAGATGTTTCATATCCTGGCTAATCAAAACTAGATTATATCATCAGAGCTAATGAAGCATTAAAGCATATTACTGAATACTGGAAAATTAAAAAAAAAACCCAACAAAACATTTTATTTATTTTACATTTATTAGTTTAATAATTGTAGCTCTCACTGCTGGATAGATGAAAGGATTTTTCTTGCTGGCTATTTTACTTAGGGAAATCAGTTAGCTATTCAAATAAGCTAGCATCACTTTTCAGGGCCCTATCTTTTCCCTCTCTCCTCCAAGTCTACTGTTTTATTTTCTTACAATTCTCTATCTTTGGTACACATATTTTTGTCTGTAATTCCAGTGATGGAAATTCTAACTGATTCTTCAGATGTTCAAATAAAAACAAAACTGTTCACTAGACAAGCCAATAACACAATACTTTCATTCTGGAGAAACTCCTTCTATGATCATAAGTGAGAATATGATATGGGTATGATAAACAAGGAATGGTAAAAGGTATTATCAATTTCCTCACGTCAGTTCTGTTGCAGAGATCACCGGTATAAAAGTTTGTCATTCTGTCATATAACACTGCCCAGTACTTATTCAGTCATCAAATAGATACTGTTAACATTCTGCTTCCACTAAATGCTTACATTATAAATTATGGGAACGACATACAGGCATACTCAGCTATTAATTCCCTGAACAAATCTGCCTTCATTTCTTTCCATCAAGCCTTTTTAACATTCTGCAGAGGCATCTCTAATTTTCAATGTTACTTTCTTAAAAATGGAGTCGTATTTTTTGCAAAGCATTTATTGATCTTCAGAGGGTTTATTGACTGGGAGTCTTGGTGACTTAGGAGGAAAAGTAACATTAAAAGAAAATAAAATTAAAACCAAATTCCCCCAAATAAAACAGAGTAAAGAGAAAAAGAAACGGACAACCTCAATGAGCACAGATGTCAGCAATGAAAATCTTCACTCTCGCACTTGGGATTGGCTCCTCATTTTCACTGAGTTTGATAGGCAAAAGAGCCTTGATTTAAGATAAAACAGATTTGTTGTCCTCCTAAAAACAAAGAACAATAAATAAAAATAATAACAGATGAGTGAAAAACAAGCAAACAAAAATAAAACAGTGGCACTCGCACTGCAGCATGACTTTTGTTTCCAGAGGATGTATGAATGTGTTTGTGTAAAACTTTCTCTCATCTTTGCTTTACACATTGGGATCCTCTAGAGACAGTGGGCAGAGCGAGCCAGGGAAAGCAGCAGGGAGTCAGCTACAGGAGCCTGCTTAATTCAGCACAGATCACCCCATTACCAATTCAGCCTCCCCATCCTGAAGCACCAGACATGAGAAAAGATGCTGCACTTGCCTTCTGGCATCCCTTTGGCAAGAGGATTGAAACAGAAATGGATACAGGTATATGTGAAGGAGGAAAATAAACACACTTTTTCCACTTGCAAGATCTATTTCCAGCACAAAAGATCTAAAGAACAAGCTAGATAACTTCAGCTATTAACACAGAACGTCAAATTTACATAGCCATGTAAACAAGAAATCTAAAACCTGAAGTCTAAAACCAATGGTAGTAATGCACTGAGTGCTGGTTTTCTCTGTTCATCAAAATCTTACACATCTTATTTCACTTTTGGTTTTTAATGTCGTTACAGAACACCAGATGAAACCAATGGGGAAGAGCTCCAGTACCATGAAAAAAAGTGTGGAAAACAAAATACAAAACAAAATTGCAGCTTATGGAGCTAATACCCTACTGATCATCTTCAAAAGCTGTGTTCTTCACATAACGTCAGTTTAACACATACAGATATAAAAATCCACTGTATCTCTTGGCATCTCTCACATTACAACTGCTATCAATTGTTCTCGGTCAGTTACTCTGAATAATCATCTCTAGGCAAGAGTATTTATTTCCATAACATTACACCGTGTTGCAAACACCACCCTTCCTATACAACAAACCGCAAAAGGCGAGAGCTAAGTCACAAGCCTTTTCCCCAGTGGGCAAAACCTGCGTTACAAATGTGGAGATTACGTTTTCACAACTACTGACCTACCAGCAAATTAAATTTTAAAAGCCTCAACATTCCGATTTTATATGATCACTAGGACTAAGACAGAGTCTTACTTTGAAGGAAATGTTCCTCCTGAATTTGGTCTGTACTTCACATACTACTCACTTGCTTCCTTATTTTATCGTATGGAGGAAATATTTCTAATACTGTGTAACTGAGGAAAATCTAACATATAAATGCCCAAATAATCATGCAAACCAAAGGCAAGTGAAAGATTACCCTCTTTAAATAAGAGGCACTTAAATATGACTTGCACATCACCTAAAGACATTGTTCACTGCCAGGGGAAAGAACCAGATTCTTTGACCTTTACGACTCAAATATACACCCTCTTTTGATTTAGAGTCAAATAAGGACATGAGACTATAAAACAGGAGTTAGGAGGAGGCTAGGAGTACTAAATCCAGAACAACCACCTAAAAAGGTCTGTTCACGCTCACCGAGACGAGCCTGGCGATGGGCCGTCCTTGGAGGGTAGGTGGGGAGGCTGCGGGACGGCAGGGCAGGGCACGCCCGGGGGCAGAGGCCTGAGAAATCAGACCTCCGGGTGTCCAAAGGCTTACGGAAAATAAGAAAGGGAAAGCTGAGCTCTTGGCCTAGGCTCACTCTGCCTCTGTTCGGGACGGAAAATTCACTGCTCACCCAAAGCACAGCATTGCAGCCAAGAAAATGCCTTCCCTGAGGAGCTGCATGGCCTGATCCTGCCCCTGGAGGGAGCATCAGGGAAGCCTGGAGAGGGGTCAGTGCTGTGGACATGCTCTAATTACCCTGAGGAATCATCTCCAGACTCAGGCCCTCAGAAACACTTATTTTTTGAAACAAAGCCTATAAAACGGGTGGTGTTGCTGCATCTATCCCTGACCTAATTGCAAATTAGAGAAAGCAAGAAATCGGGCTTCCCCACCTTCATTGGGAACCCAGAGAGGGTACTGAAACCCACAGTTCTCATCTCTGAAGAGCAGCAAACTACTTCTCTTCAAAAACATGTCTCCATAGTATGTAAAGCAAGATCCAGGATGTGAAGAAGTGGAAGCACAGTGGTTACAACATACTTGTACATTGGGGAATCCCGAGATTCCTGCCTTCAGCACTGAAGCAGCTCTTCCATGGAAATAAAGCTTCCAAATTTATGGGAAAGGTGCTTTGGAGACCATGTAACACCAATCAATACCATCGCCATTTTCACTTTTTCCTCTTCAAAACTGTGCAAGATCACACTGAAAGAGCTTACAAATGTGGAAGTGTGTCGCTGCATCAAGATCTTACTTAAAGTACCTACAGGTATGACTAAACCCAGGAAAATGCACAATTCTAATTAATTCAGGGTCACATTGTTGTTGTTCTCAATTAGAACCTTCATCTCTGACACATTTACCAAATACAGTCAGAATGCCTAAAAACATGTATTAAATATCAAGCCATAGTACTTACTCGGACCATCTACAGTAATTTTTCTTTTGTTTCACTAGTTTGTCATCAAATGCCTGTGTCATTCATAGGAGTTCCTGCTATTTTCTGACACTTTTCATATGTTACACACTGACACAAGTCAGCAGATTTTCTTGATGAAACTTCAGGTGAAGCCTGAGGTTCCTGGTGGATTTCAGAAACTACATAACGCAAGGCTCGATTTCTCTCAGCAGCAATACTTGTATATTTTCACTTATTTCCTCCTTCGAAATACAAAAGCAGGTGCTTCAGTTCAGCAAATGGTGGCAAAGGTGGCTAATAACACACTGCAAAATTGTCATGACTCAGTGGTGAAACGAGACCAGGTCCACAAGTTCCAAGTTTGTGAAGGTGTAACAGTGAAATTTAAGCTGCAAAACCAATATATCAAGAGATAGTATAGTGATAAAAAAGCAATATCCTGGGATCTTCAGAGCTGGATAAATTTATTAAAAAAAATTTATAAAACTACAATTCTTAGTCTGCACCTCTCTGTCATTAGATTAATTTGTAATTTGGTTTTCTGGGCATCAGTTTGAAGTATGTTTTTTAATGAGTCTACATCTATTCTAAAAGAGAGGGAGGTTTGTTTTTTTTAACACTGGTTTCTCTTGACAATAAACCACTATATTTCTTTATTGAAATCCATCTTTTCTGAGTTATTCTGGTGGTACAAGAGCTGAAATCAATCACAAGGGACCAGCAGAGATGAGTCCCCTGCTCTAGAAGAGCTGTGGTCCAGGGTTGGAGCCTGCCCCTTGAGTCTCCCTCTTTTTAGTTCCGCAAGAGAAAAAGCTCAAAATTAATATGAGCTAGCAATATTAAGGGCATCACTCCCAGACAAAATTTAGGGTGACTGAAGCCCAGAGGAGTACCTTTCCTCTCCCTGCTGAGGGTCAGGGCTAGTGTGCAAACAGGTCAGTACCCAGCGTCTACCTGAATCCATAAGCGACAATAAATTCCATGGCACCATGTGCTCCCAGTAGCAGCCCAGCTTGCTAAGAACACTGCAAAAGGACAGAAAAGGTTTGGGGCTCTTTATAAATTTTCAGCTTTATGTTCCCATCCTCTAAGTCATTCAAAATTCTGAAATAATTCCCATGTAGAAATTCAGTGAAAGTTTCAAATATTCTGTTTTCACTCTCATAAGCACAAATATCACCTGGACTATAAGTTGTAGGATGCCAATTTTTTCTGTATCTAGAGTGAAGTGGAGATTTTTGCTGGTCCATCAGAGTATCTCGTCAAGCCATGCTTGCTATATGAACGCCTGAATTTTCAGGTTGTTAGAAAATATACAACTAAAGCTCCATTAGTTGTCTTCATATAAAATAATAAAAAATTCTCTTTTATTCCACTCTAAGTGAAACATTTCAGTTTCACTAACTTCTAAGGAAAATCTGTAAATATTTACTATAGGTATATTCTGTTTTAGAATGTTGATTCAAAACAAAAATACAAAATACCTAGGTGATAAACTGTTAAAATGAACTGTTTCCTTTTAGAAAATAATATTTATATTGGGGTGGAGCTATTTGCCAAGCTTGGCATAACATCACAAATAGCTTTCAGTCAATCAAAAAATGCAGTTTTGGATAAATAAGCTATTCGCTCTTTAAAAAAAAAGTACCCATTGTTGTTGTCTACTGATTGCTTAAGCTTGAGGGTTAGAATTTTTTTTTATTATTATTTATTTGTTCTGCTTTTTAGGGATACTGTTACTTGTGATATCGGCTCTTGGAACTGTTTTGGAGTCTGATGAGCTGTGTCATGGGCAAGGTTTCCTTGAGCTTTGTACCCTATTCGTGCTTCAGAAAGTGGCAACGAAAGCATGTCTAAATGAAAAAATTTTGTAAATTTCCTTTTAAGAAGTTTAAAAACAAAGATTAATAGCTTTAGGTATGATTTTATACACTATACTTATTCTCGGAGAGTACATCTGCCATCCTATATGAATCACAGATACCTGTTCCTCATTCGGACAAGCTTTTCTCCCCTCAGGGTTCAAATCCCAGCATCCTTTCTGGCTGCTGCCCGCAAGCTTACGCATATCATAATTATTGTCGGTGGGATGAACCCCCTTCAAGTAGATCAACTATTAATGACTTCCTGGAGATTCCAAACACACTCCCATTAAATATTAATTATAAAACAACTTATTACCCTACTGAGAGCAAGAATAATACCTCCTCGGTGACCTCATGGATTCTGACGATAGCTAATTCAGGACTGATGGGAAAGGGAGGAACTCAATATGCAGTGAGGCTGTGTGCTGCCTGGCACCACACAGAAATCCCCACAGCTGCGGTTTACTTTGCTGTGCCAGCTGAGACCACTCTTCACCTGTGCATGCAAAGTCAGCTATACATGTAAAGCCGAGGACCCAAACGTCTCCAAAGGGCTGAACACTGGACTTCTGGATACTCAGTCAGTTACTCAGTATTTAAACTGTCCCCAATTCCTCTGCTCTCCAATCTGTACCAAGACTCAGCCTTTGATTTTTCGTATACAGGAGACAAATGCAGCCCTGGGTAGCTCATGCTGTGCAGCTGGACAGAGCCGGGTTTCGCTGTGAGATCTCCTTCTTTACCAAGAAGCAAAAAAGGAATCAACTGCCCACAAAACGTCAGTCTAAGAGCTTGGCCTGCTGCCTGTCCTGGAGGCAACGGCTGTGCTGCCGAGGGTGCAGCCCCACATGCACGCCCATCTTCCCCAGGCGGGGATGTAGCGCGGAGCCCATGCGCGGGGCTGGTCAGCCCCTCGTCCCACCGCATCTGCCGCGTTTCCTCCTGCGGCTCCAGTCGAACCTCCCTCAGGCTTTTCCAGGTACAACAGCATCAGTGAGTTTGATATCACAAGAATTTCAGACTGTGAGGGACACCTACATGCCCCGCTGCTTTTGGCTGATGCGATGCCGACGCCTCTTGTACGAGCCTCCTGGAGACGGCGGAGGGACCTGTAAGGTTATGTCTGCCGTGCCGAGGAGAGCGTTCCCACTGCGGGAGGACACCAGGGTGCAGTGATCCCTGCTCGGCAAAAAAAGGGACAAAGTGGAAATGAAAAATAGAAGATGGGTGATAAATAAGCATTAGGCCTGAAAGCACTTTAATTGAGAGAAAAATACAATACACAGCAGCACATCCATGTAGGAATGGTCCTGTATTTTCCTTATACCCTCACTGAACATATAGAGTTTGAAAAGGCAAAAGTCTGCAGCAACAGAAAAGTGATCTGTTATGACAACAAACTCTTCTCTGAACTAGCAGAGTGAGTTAGCCTCATGATAAATCCACTGTGGCTACCTTAAGGGCTGCAGCACTACAGCTAAGAAACAGTGCAGTTGGATATTTTAAGTTAATAAGCTTTTGTGGCACCTGGAGGTTGACTCCTCAGCAGTGATGCCAAATGCAGCAGCACTTAACAGTAGGTGCTTCCGACACACTGGCACCAAGAGATTATGGTTAAAATTTTTATTATGTGTTTTCCAAGCCTGCTATTTGATTAATGCACTGACCTAGCAGTATTGAATGAAGCTTTAAGTGAATTTAAAATCCCCTATCTCAATCAACAATGGAGTTAAGCTATTCCAAAGTTATTTCCTATAAACAAACAAACAAACCAACCAACCCAAAGAAGTTTTCCCTGGAGATGCTAAACCCAAGAATAATTTTTTTACCTGTCACTCAAATTGGACTTAAAATTAGTAGTTTCCCAAGTATTAGCTGCATGACCTGGATACCTGGTTTACATAAGACATAATGAATATAGGTTAGACCATTAATATATGTATTTAGAAGAATTAAAAAAGGCAGTCTTAAAACACTGTCAGGTCAATTGACTGGTAAACCAAATGGGATGTGTTAAACAAGAAATTTATAGTGACCTGGTTGCATAATCAATAGAAATGAATGAAAAGTTGTGCTTGACAAACAAACATTCAGTCTGTGGCTGGACAGGATCCGATTTGTTACAGGTTCACTGAGAGGCACTGTTTGCTCTTCTGGTACAACGTACCTCCCAGGCTTATCAATCTGCAATGGCTGTGCAGGTACTTACGCCCAAAGCAAAAAACTCTAGCCCTGATGTTTTAAAAAGACAAACAGAA
Organism: Phaethon lepturus; assembly: GCF_000687285.1. Classification (NCBI taxonomy): domain Eukaryota; kingdom Metazoa; phylum Chordata; class Aves; order Phaethontiformes; family Phaethontidae; genus Phaethon; species Phaethon lepturus. The sequence goes on along the minus strand of NW_010518317.1, from coordinate 52,247 downwards.
GCAGTAATATAATATAACCTATGTTTAAAGCACATGTAAGGAGAAAACTAAATAACAAAGATTATAGAAGCAACAAATTAAGAAACATCAGTAAGGAAAATTAGAGGAATAGCAATGGTTGGTGAATTTTCATATTAACAAGCAAGGGAAATCCATCCCTATCATGCTGTGAAGGGCACAGAATATTCACCTCTTCTTACAATGAAAGAATGGAAGGCAACTGCAGTAAAATGAAAGCTTTGCCAATCAAACTGAGCGGGAAAGAATAACTGAAATCCAATTGTCTTAGAGGAAGCTGCTGAGAAACTTTCTCTCTGACCATATCCATTACTGTTCATAATTAACAAACATTTGAAAACTATAGAAATTTCAAAGGACTGGAGGAGTGCCAGGTTTAAAAAACTGAACAAAAGCAGGGGCTGTGGGAATTGTAGAGGACTTAGATATCAATTCCTGGAAAAAATATGGAACCAATTTGAGACTGTCAATTAAATTTAGGGACGATGGAAATGTTCAGCATCAGTCAAACGGATTTAATGGAAAGTAGGTCTTTTCAAATCAACTGTTCCCTTTTTATGTCAGGATTTATGGTCTAACAGATATAGTCAAGTTATATTGTTATACATTTGGATTTCTCCTAGACTCAGTGCCATTCGGTTTCTGATTTTAGATCTCAAGATCTTGGATGTAAAGGACAGTACAATGAATTAAAACTTGGTCCCCTGATGGATCCCAAAATGTGGTTCATACTGAGAAAATAGTCAGGAGTGGAGCTTTATCCATAAGGCCACAGGGAACTGATTCTTGACTCCTATTTTTATCAGTAAATGAGCTAGAGCTACAAAAATTTTACTAGCACAGTAACTGATAAGATCAAAGAGTGTACTTAATAGTCAGGTTACTGTTACAGGGAGACCTGAATCACTTGGTAAATGATCACAAAGCAATAAAAGAACATTTCGTATGGTCAAACATAATATAAGATAGCTGGGAACACAGAGTGCAAGTTGTACCAGTTTCTGTCTTGGAAATAAGTAATTCAGAAAGGGACTTAGGGGTCATCATTGGTAATTGCCTCAACATGAGTTCACAGCAGAAAGCTGTGGCAAGAAGTTCTTGTACACTTAAAAAAGTAACTTCAACAGGAAGAGGGAAACCTTGGATTTTTTCATCTTTCTGCACAGCACGGGTCATGAATTTCCTGCTATGATCATCTGGGCATATCTCTCCTAATCAGGTCCCTGCCATTGCGGAGGTCTCAAGTACCACTTGTACCTTGGTCTCTCTTGTCTCTTTGCCAGTGGCACACAACACTCAACTTCCTGGTGACTGAACTTCACATTATTTAGGCCAACCACCCAGCAGCTTTGGACTCCGTATAGAAGTTCCTAGGTGAAAATACAATGAAAAAGTGGTATGGATAAGGGGGATCAAACTGCATCAACAGAAGCCAATGTTTCAGCCTTCCCAAGCTGGGTGATAAGTCTTCATATGACCAACTGCACTAGCACACCCAGAGTTTATCTTACCAAGCGTGGGGAGGACTCCTGGGTAGCCTTCCCCCCGTGATGCAGGGCTGCCTACGCGTGGGGCCTCAGAGTGCCTGCTCCATGGAGCCTTGCTGTGGGACGTTCCCCTCCCAGGGAAGACAAGTCTGATCTGCATGAGGGTTGGATGCAGGGTTGGCACCCCTTCAGCAAGATGAACCTTCCCAGCTTTAAACTCTAGAATTTGGTGATATATATTGTACCAATATTTATTTCAGAAAATTATGTTTCTGCCTGGGTTAGAAAACATCAAGCTGACAGTTCTATCAGATTTCCAGAATTTGTGCATGGATTTCTATACTTGACTGTAAGTCGATATAACTGGGCAAACCCTTAACACCATGTTCCTTCTTTGTAATACCCTGTTTTTTAATCATGTTAACAATGAAAACTCAGATTACTGTTCACATGCTTAAAAGCTTTCTTTCAGGAGTTGATGTTTCGTATATTCAAAAGGCATAGAACCAGCATTTTCAGAACAATGCTTTATTCAGATGTCTCCTCTCTCAAGTATTTGCAAAAATACATTTATAGAACAAAAGACACAGACTTGTAGTTCTGTGCCCAAATTCAAACTTCAGTTAATGCCTACTGGAGTCCCAGCTGCTTCTAGGAGAGGATGTTGTCTGTCTTGCTCACAACATATTCCTTCTGCTCTGCATTTCTGACCACTGAGAACCCATCCCACCCTGTTCCTGAACATTCCATTTAGCCTCGTGCTAAAACTTGAGAAGAGTTTACTCCTGGCCTGATGGAGATAAAGGATATTTCCCCACAGGAAACCTTCCTGTCTTTCAAGACTTGTGTCTATGCCCTACCTGTTTGGTTTATCCTTTAGCAGTGTATTTTGATGTAACTCCTTGAAGTCACGAAGTATAGTATGAAACAGGGAATGTAAAGCCAAAAAAAAAAAAAAAAATCCTGCAGTTCTCTCATTCTCTCCCTCTCCCTAAAAGGATTGCATTGTGTTTGATACTTGACATTTGTAGAAAGATCACAAGGTTGCTATTTTTTTCTTTTAATAAATCAGAAATTGAGAGAATACAGGGAGATAGGACAGATAACTTGGTTAAATCATTAACACAGACCTCTAAAAATGTGGTTCAATACATAAATCATTTCTGTCTGATCTTTATTATTCTCCTAGGGCCTGAGTAAAGTGGAGATGATAAAACACCTGGAATATTATGAAGATGAATTAATTGATCTTCATGAAGGACTTACACACTATAGAGATGAGGGTCTTAAAAGTCATGCCAGATAGATATTGTTTGAGCTGGTGCAGAAGCATCATAGTCATGATTCTTCCCTATTTCACTGAAAGGGGACCACTTGTTTCTCGCAGATTACACAGAGGCTAATTTTGCTAAAGGACAGAACCATTCAGGAAATCTGGAATATTCAAGGATTTAGTGCTACTGCCAGGTCATGGGGCTGTGAAGAGAAGAATCTGGCACCACTTCAATCCATGGGAAATATCTCCAAGATTAAGTTCTTAGTGTCAAAAAAAACCAAAACCACTTGTTCTTTCAAAAATTCCCCTTTCTGGATGTTGCTTCTTGACTATCTGAGTTTCAAGGCATAAATCTTTATGTTTATTGAATGTGAAATGTATAAGTTCAGTTCCTTAGCAGCAAGTTTGACTCCTTTGTTATAAAGACACCAAAGCAGGAATTGCTATGGGTTTATGGGGATTTTTGTCCACTTTAAGACAAATGCATTGAGAACAATAACTCAGTAGCTGATAAAGCAAGACTGTTGCTGATCCTGCTTTACTATGTAAAGTAAAAGAGGTTTGAGAATCCAAAGCTTCCCTTGCTTCTGTCTAGGGGTATTGTGGTAAATCTGCACAGACCACCTGAACAGACTTCGCCATCTCTACGGCCACAGGCAAACATCAACAGGAACAGACACTCAGTTTAAGCTCCACAGTTAAAACCGCCATCCACTTGAGACAGGCCAGCCCAGAAGCTAAGCAATCTGTTTCTCATCTATAGAAATATTTTGAGCCAGGAAATGCTCGTGACTCTTCTCTCAATTTCTTCAATGTTCTTCATTTGTGGTGCAGCTCTGAGCTGTCTTTTGGGGTCACTGTTAGTCACGATAAAGTAAACGTCTTGTTTAATCTGTGAAGATTTAGGAAACTGATAGTATTGAGGTCCACATGACTTCAAGCAGGGTTACTTCAGAAATTATGTCAAATTTAAAGACTACAGGTTATGCCCATAACAGTCAATAAATTTGCGAGATGACTCAGAATGAATAGTGAGATATTCATTCAAGTCACGCTAACTGTAAGTTTGAAGTAAAGACAGAAGAATGCATGGAAGTTTATAAAATGATAATATTTTATAACGTATACGAGTTGAAAGAAGGCAATTATATCACATGATTTTATTAAATTGCACAGTAATTTAAAAATACAATTACATTTAAAGTGAACAATTGAAAAGAATAATTATATTTCATTATGTCAGCTGGGTTGCTCAGATGAACACTGTGTACTGCTGGATAAGGTACAGTGACACAAAATCCCATAATGTGATAAGTTTAAGAAAATCATGATTATCAGACCTATATGCTGGGACATATTTTATTACTGCTGCTGGCAACTGACATATTTAAAACTCATTAGTTGGATATGGGATAGAAATTGGGGGAAAAAAAGTAGCTGAAAAGGTGGCACTCATACCTCAAAACACTTTTTTTTTCAACTTCAATTCACCAAGAAATGGAATTTTTTAGTATTTGATTATATAGTTAAGGATTAGTCAAGCTGCTTTAAAATACCAACTTTTGCTAAAGCACCTACTCTCCAGCCCTTTGATCATCTTCGTGGCCCTCCTTTGGATCCTCTACCATCTGCCTGCACCTTTCTTGACTTGTGGGGACATGGTTCCCCGGATACAGCCTGACAAGTGCTGAGTAGAGTGGGTTGACCACATCTCTGTCTCTGACCGTGACGATCCCTGTGGGTGCAGCCCAGGATCTGACTTGCCTTCGTTGCTGCAGCGGTGCACCGCTGACTCCTGTTCGGCTTGCTGTCCACCAGGAGCCCCAGGTCCCTTTCAGCAAGGCTGCTCCCCGGCCACACAGGTCCTAGCCTGTGCTGGGCTCTTTGGTTATGTCGTCCCATTGCAAGACTTTACACTTGTCTTTGTACTTAAACTTCATACCGTTCTTGCTAACCCACTCTTCCAGCCTGTCCAGGGCTCTCTGTAAGATGGGTCTCCTTTCTGACATGTTCACCTCACCACCCATTTTGTGCCATCAGCAAACTTGGTGAGAGTGTTTTCAATCCCATCTCCCAGACCATTTATGAAGACGTTGAACAGCATGGGGCCCAGTACTGGTCCCTGGGGGATCCCACTTGTGAGTGGCTGCCAGCCTGAGTAAATATCATTGATTACCACCCTCTGGGTGCAGCCTGTGAGACAATTTCCTACCAATCTTGCAGACAACTCATTCAATCTGTATCGTACCAGTTTGTCCAGGAGAAGGTTGTGAGAAACAGTGTCAAACGCTTTGCTGAAGTCCAGGCAAACAATATCCACTGCTCTCCCCATGTCAACAGAAAATGTTATTTTGTTGTAGCAGGTGATCAGATTAGTCTGGTGATTTCTGCATTTCAGTTCTGTTCAAAACCAAGGAAGGCTTCAGAGAGTACTAAAATGTGGGAAATCAAAGCTCCAAATAATATTTAATGCTTATAAAGAATATAAAGATTTAAAGATTGTAAAGAATAAAACCGTCTAAGGAAAGAGAAATGCACTCACTCCCAGCTTCTAACTCAGCACTAACCTGAAGATGGAAACTCAGAATTAGACAGCCAAGCCAGAACGATGTGGGAAACCAGGTCTCCTGCGTCTCATTTTCAGGGTATTTTCCAATCTCTCATGGTCAGATCTCTGAATCCGATTTCATCAAGAAGTAGCTACTGTTCTTCTGTTTGTTGCAGGTTTTGTAAGAAATCAGAACTGACTGCCTAATAAGGGTCGCTTAGATTTTTGGTTTACATGTAGTCCATTCAGTCAGCAGTTCATGCCACTTCAGTAACAGGTTTACAGCCCTTTTTCCAGGCTAACAAGCTATAATCCAATTTATACTTTTTCTGATAGTGCAGCCTTTACTGTGTGACTTGTCCTGCCACTCTCTAGCAATGAATAACACAGGATGCATGGCTGGAAGAAAGCAAGAAAGGTTATGACATTTCTCCATCCTGCATAGGATTTCTAGCTGCTGTTTCGATTCCATGGTCTGAATAGCAGCCAGCATAAAGCAGGCGTATCTCACACTGGCATATAGAGAATAAGGAAAATAAAAGGCACATATGTACATACAGACTAACACAGATTGCTAAGATATGCCTCAGTCTTAGCTAGCATTTGGGAATTTTCTTCCCCAGTAAATTTAATGTCTATAGCTATCACCATCTAGTTATACAAGGCACATTTAGGGCAAACTTCCCTATCCGCAGCTTCACTAAGTTAGAAGTTGCATGAAGTAAAAATTAGGCGAGCCTTTCAAAATGTTTGTAAATCTTATAAGTGCTGGCAGGAGCTGTTTTCTGGATACATTTCTGTTTGGAATTAGCCCTTTTTATATCTGACATCCTTCATGGTTACATTAATTTACAGACATTATGCATCATAGTGTTCTAGGATATTTTCTGTTTAAATGCTCATCATTCTTAAACTTCAGTCTTAAATCTCTGTAATGTCTAGTTTATGCAAGGGTATTTTATTAACCACAACACACACCATTGGTTAGAAAGTATGACCTATTAACCAAGCAATTGTGCCATTACATTTATGTCATACTTGTTAGTTCTAGGGTTCATGTTTTCTTTGGAACTTCCAGAGGCCATTTGGTTTAACGAGTTAGACTTTCAGTCTGCCCAGTCTTCAAAAATTGCAAGCAGCATTAAAAATTCATCTTCTGTCAAAAGAGTATATTTTAATAAAAATAATGTCATTTTCTATTTGATGTAATACTAATAGAAAGAACTTCATATGTGTTCTGCAGAGATGACCCAAATATTAGAAGACAATAGAAATTATACATTACCTCCTTCATACACTTAAAAAAAAATCACTAGAAAGAGCAATTGAGCAAATAGATAAGAAATTCATAAGGTAATAGTTCAAATGCACTCAAATTTAGCCTCTAAATCAGTGTTTATAGAATCATTCACATGCCCATAAATATCTGCCATGTTAAAAACAAACCATGTGGTGAAAGAAGAAAATTCCACTCCCGAACACACGGTTAGAGCTAAGGTCAACCTGCAGGTATTTCAATCTCAGTAATGGACAAAAAGTCTACAAGTTATTTTTTTAGTTTCTCAACTGCATTGACAGAACTTGGGGAAAGTTCTTGTGGTTGTATAAATACCAAATGTATTTGCCATGTGAGACAAAATGAGGATGAGTCTAGCTGCCCCTCAGAAGTCTGCGTCATCTCTGTCTCTCCTTCTGACCCCGCACCTCATGGTCTCTTCTGCCTGATCTGTTTGCCATTCAGCCTCCCAGTGATTCTGCTTTCCAGGGAGAAATGGAAATAATGGCATTGCCCAAGACAGACAAGGTTTTAAGATACATTGTTTCTGATAAATAGTGTTCCCCTTTATGGAAATACTGGTAGTCATTAAACCTTCGCACAACTTTTTAAGAGTTCTGAGAGGCCTTTAAAGTAAACACTGTTTATTTACCATCCCAAAAGTTCTAAAGCAGAACAAACTTTTCTTTGAGATGTCTCAAATTTGAGGCGTTGGACCCAGATCTGTTCGCAGTAAAGCAAGGAAAAATCCCCGAGGCTAACTTACTTCAGGTTTACACCATTACCAAGAATAGGTTTGTTTGATGTAAAGAAATCCGTCATCAACTCTGTGAAGTCACTTTAGATGCAATTCAGAGCATACTTGACCCACGCTTTCTGAAGTACGCTATTAAGGTGGAATACACAACTTGGCTAGAGACCAGGTATGCGTGTTGTGATATAGCCAGCAGCCACTGAAGTAAACTCATCTCTTGTGGCATTTAACTTAACGCCATCCGGATGTCAGTTCAGGATTTCCTCTCAAAGAGCGTACATTTTCAAGTGATTTTTGTTTCCAGCAGCTCTAGGGAGAGAGTGTTCTTAATCTAAATATATTTTTTTTTTGTTCAGAATTCACCTAAGCTGGGTTTTCAGTCTAATCTGTTGTTCCTACTTATGCTTCATTTTAGCACTGTAAATAATTCTTCATACTTCCTGGTATTAGTACATTTATAGTTGCATTCCTACTTCTTCTATGTTATTTTAAAAACTCAATCGTCAATCTTAAACAAAGGCAATGGGCATATTTCCATTGTTCCAGCTCAGTCCCTTTTTCTAACAGTGGACAGTAACTGATGCTTGTGGAAGTATAAGGTACATATAGTTTGACTCTTCCCTTGACAGATGACAGCAATCAGTAGTTTAGAGACTCCTCAAGCTGGAGGTTACCTCTGGGCCACTGTATTTCATTCAGCCATTATTCATGAATTTGCCTAATATCTTTTTGAACCAATTTATAATTTTGACCTCCTCACAAATTGAGAGTCATCATTTAAATTACATAAAAAGCGAAAAAAGTGCTTTCGTACTTTCGCACATTTAAAGCGCTGCTTTTATGATTTCACTAAGTCTCCTTGTTCCTGACTCTGCCACAGAAACACCACTTCTTTATGCTATTCATTTGTGTTACAGACCTCATATACACTGACTTTTTTCAAAATTAGAAAGTTCTAGTTGTAGGGAAGTTTGTCATACTTTGATCATTTTCATGCCTTCCTCTGCATCTTTTTTAAGATGGAAGGGCCAGAATGCATACAGTAAATAAATCGGTTCTGTTTTCCAAACTCTTTCATAGTTCTACCCAGTTTGTTTTCTCAGATCTTCAATGCCAACTGCAATAATGCATTAACAGTTACACACCCTGGAATTAAAATGCACCGTGCCAGAGACAGACAAGGAAACTTCAAGCTGGAGAAAGTACAGGAAAGGTGTCAAAACACTGAAAGCCTCTCAGTGCCATGGACAAGAAAATGACAACAACATCGAAATTGCAATTATTCAGGGCCAGGGTTCCCCTCAGCAGCATTAAGGATGCGTTACAGCTGTGAAGAACTGCGGATATGGTTTCTCAAGAACTGAGAGACAGAAGAAAAGAATAAATTAACAGTTTCCACACTCAGCTGGAATAGAAATGTTACAAACAAACATTGAAAACCATGAATCTTGAGATCTTACAAAAATTACTAAGCCCCTTAGCCTGCAAATCTAAGGAAAGTCATTGACAGGAAACTGCTGCATCGCTTAAAACAGCCCTGCTCATGACACTGTGGTTACTCACAAGCACAAATACTGCAGCATCAGGTCACAATTGCTAGATTACTGACCAATTTTAAGCAGTGAAGCGTAAAAAGTAATTTATCCTACTGCTGCAAGGTAGCGTGCCGGCGTTTGAGTCAGCCCACTGACATCACCACCGGGGGACTTGGTTTCTACCCCATGTTGAGTAACCTGTAGGTTAATAGTTTATAAATTCAGTTTCATGGGTGGACTGGGACTTATATGCTTGGTCACATGTTGTTTTACTAATGCCACATATAGTTACGTGGGATTACGGCCGGTGATTAATGCCTTGTGCCTGACGGCAGAACGCGCGCCTTTGCTCCGCAACCTGCCGCCCGTCGGCGCGGAGCCCCGGAGGCTGCCCTGCCTTGCTTCCTTCCACCACCCCGACGCTCAGCTCCCTCCTCCACCAGCGGAAAGGGTGCCAATCTGTTGGAAACCTGCTTGTACACAAGCTGCCTTAAAAGAGAAAACACTGGAAGAAAGTAGGAAAAACTAAAACCGCTTGCAAAGGTGAATGTGAAGTCATTCACTGCATTGCCTGCCACAGAAGCGTATTACACTGTGCTGCTGACCGGAAGGAAAGGATGACTCAGAAAAATAATTTCCAATTATGCTATTTGAAAGGAAGAAAAACCCAACAGCAAAAACCGTCTTAAATGAATGGAATCTGGCTGCAATATCATTATTCCAATTGCTGTTAGAATTTTGTCTAAAGAATTCTTAATTTGTGTTGAATAAAAAAGAAAATAAATTCCCTTTTTCTAGGTCTTTCTGTCCAAAAGGTTTGTAAATCCGATCCCCAAGATTTGTAAGATGCAGCAGAGCCTAGCAAGAAGAGAAATAAAAGGAAACCAGCACCTATTTCTTTAAGTGATATTTTTAAGACTGCTTCTCCCCAACTCTGTTTTCTCCAGATTCCTGATCTTGTGACATTTGGCAAGGCAAAGCATGAAAATTCTATTATTAGTCAGCGAGAAAACGCAGCAAATGGCTTATCTTCCACATTCTCCTTCTCCTGCAGAGCAGCGTTACCCCGCAGCTCACCTCCTCGCGAGGTGGTAGAAGAAATCCTGCGTTTTGAAACCAGTGGTGAGACTTTACAGTCAGGTGGGGAGGGACAGAGCGCAAGTCAGTGTGGCGAAGGAGAGAAAAGGATGGAGTGGTGTAAAGGGCTACACTGAGGTTTTGCAAGCATCAGAAGATTTCTGAGAAACGGCACCTAAAGTACGCTCGGAGGCCTACCACTAAAACTGCATTTCTAGTGCTGCGTTTGCCTCTGAGCGACCAGCTGCAGAAAGCGCGGTCGTGTTTTCTCTGGCACGTCACAGGCAGCGAACCTTCCAGGGCTTGGGTACTGACAGCTAGAGGGAAAACAAAGACAGAAATGCCTCTTTCCCAACAATATTGTAACAATCCTTATTGGTCTGTTTCTCATTAGGTCATCACTTTTTTTTTTTTCTTATCTTTTTGTCATATTTGCTGATACAGCTTTCACAGGTTAAAAAGGAAAGTGTTGCAGTAAAAACACCCTGTGAAAGAAAGTGCAGTGTAGCATGCAGTATTGTAAGAGGGAAGAGGAAAACATGGCAGTGGTGTAAAGAAAATATCGCTACATAGAAGAAAAATGCTTCTATGAGGCATATACAAGAGGAAAAAAATACTTCTACGTGAGCAGCCAAATGCTACGACATTTTCATTCACAACCTTTGTGCTTCATTGGAGAGATGCATAAGCATCTCCAAAAAGAAAAAACACAAAAACCAAAACCAACCCAGACAGTGGTCTGTTTTTAGATGTTATGCTAAAATGTATCAGAAAAGTCTTGTGGCAAAGCTCTGTCCCCACTGAAATACTTAAAGAAGTTACTGTTGACTCAGTCATTGACTCAGGAATTTAATTTAACTCTTCACATTTATGATTTTTCTATCAATGCTGGGAAATCCTTGGTGCTGTTCTTCCGCTCCATAGAATTGAGATACATGAGAAGATGTTGCTCTCTGCCAATTCCACACTTTGTCCAGGTCAGCACAACCTCTCCTACATCATTTTATACCATTCAGATGAGTAATCCCATTGTATCCAAGCAGAATACTTCCTTGTGCACTAGGTAAGCACTGACATAAACGTTCGCTGCTTTAGAAGCTATTTTCACGGCAGAGTTGAATATGGAAAACGCATTTCACTGTTAACACATTTGTACCAGCATAATAGATGAAAAGGAGTTTTATCCATTCAGGCATCATTTTCACCCAGCTTGTTAACGGGAAATTTCACTTCAGATTTGTAAATTTGCCACTTCACTATGCAAAGACTTTGGTGTTCATGGTACAGTGACACAATTGCCACTTACATGTTTGACTTAAATATTTTCCTTTATAAGAAGTTTGAAATATTAGAGCTTCTGTCTGTGCTGAATTTCCACTGAACATCTATAAGTTTAGCCCCTTACTGATAAGTCTTTTAAGGAATGTTCTTACTGTCATTATTTCAGAAGAGGAAGGCAGATAATACCTGTCACAGGAACTGTATTTAAGCTACAGGGTTTTCTTCTATAGGAAATCACTGTTATGATTACTGCCACTTTCAGATTTAAATGTAAGAGTCATCCTTGACTTTCCTTTAGCTCATCAGAAACAAAGGCAAACAAATAAAATCCCATAAAGCTGTTTCCCACAAAATGGGAAAGAACAGTCCCATTATTTCTATTCTAACCACTGAAGGTAAATTAAGATTCTATATACCTGAGACCTTGTAACTAAAAGATGCTTGTGGGAGGTGGAATAAAAGGACACATTTTATAGAAATACCAGTTAAAGTTCTGACAATCCTTTTTGAATCCAAGTTTTGATCTTAAAAACAAGCAGACAACCACTGCCCCCCTCCCCCTAGAAGACCCTTCGATCAACCAATCAACAAAAAACCACAGAAGTGCCAAATGCTTTTCTAGTTGCCTGGGCATGAGTTAACATGAGGTTTAATGATTTGTCCGTTGTTTTTCAGCAACCTTTTTTTGTCACAGTTCCCTGTCCTTCCTTTTTTTTCCTGGCAAAAGCTATCAACAGCTCATAACATTTCCAAAACACTCTGAAATACTGCTCAGGACTATGACTTTTTCCAGTTTTTCACTCATTGCCAGTGATTATCTACCCCAAAGGAAAAATCTTTTGAAAAATATTGTCGTTTGGAAACATATTCTCCAGTCTGAAGTCAGTGTTAAAAAACACATTCCTCTCCTTTCTCTGAATTTGCCAGATACTTTCTCGTCATTGCCTCGTTGTTAGAAGGAGGAATGATATGCATGGCATTGGTGTCTTTTCAATGCCTACATTTTAAAATTTTAAATTCCAAAAGCAAAGCAAACAAAATTTAAGTACCAGTTTCAAACCTAAGAGTATCTCAAAACTGTTCATGTGGAACTAGGCAACCCAAAGAGGTATTACTATACATAAAAGAATCATCCTAAAGATGAGATTGCAGAAGATAATAAAAAGGAAAGAGGACATACTATTATCTTTGGATTACCTGTGATTCACTAATGTTTTACCACAGCGAATATCCTTACAAACTTAATTTCCCTTCATAAGACTTCAACAGCAACGACCGTGCATACAATGTTCATAAATCACAGTGAAAATGCATTGTCATAGCAGGCAAAACTCTGCATTATAAAGATAATTCTGCATTGAGAATCCCAATTCAAACTTGTTCTTTTTTATTTTTGTAAGTACTTCTAAATTTTCAGGCGGCTACTACAAAGCATGCACCCTGAAGAAAACTGAAAATTAATGAAAAAACATCAACATCAGAGTAAAAGCAAACAAAACATAATGAAGTTAAAAAATGAAAATATTTTAGAATTAATATTATGCAGAACAAAAGAAATCTGAATTTTCAGTGCAATCAAACATTTCAGTGAGAAAATTTTTCACAAAGAAAATATCAGCTAAAGATTTTGAGAGTTTTTCCCCTACAAATTAAAACACAGGCACTTAGAAAGTTTTTATATTTCCGGAAGGTTGGACATACATACATGGGTTGCTTTTAAGCCCGTGATATTTTCTATTCTCTCTGTCTCTTAATTCAAAATGTCAGTAAGTCATAAAATTTCCTGAATTTCTTAATAAATGGCATGGCTAGTAATATTACCGCTAAACAAGACCCATAAATTTCAGTAGCATTTGGAGGTGTTTTTTCAGCTTGTAAGTGCTAGTTTACTCCAGTTTACTGATATTGTGACATTTTAGTATTTTTGTTCCTTGATTCAGAAGAAAAACATTCTTTCAAAATTTCTCCCAAAATATAAATTTTAAATATTTCTTCTTGATAATATGTGTATGTTAAGCGTCTTATGAGAACTTTCTTTGAAAAAGTTAATCCCCAAATGGGGAAAATCCCATGTGGAATTGTCATGAATATCTTTAACCAAGCTCCAAAAAATCGTTAGTTTTGTCAAAACAGCATTTTCTGATGGAGGCCTGTGCCAAACGGCACCTTCTGCACTTCTACAGCATTTATCTTTGTTAACAGCATGTCTTAGGGCCTTGATTTACGCAAGGACCTACTAAGGTCGATGCAGGACACACACATGCACGTGTCCCTCACTGAAACAATTTATAAACTGAAGAATGTTTTTGAGGAAATGGTCTCATCCCAGTTCTACAGTTAAAAACAAAGACTAAGTTGTCAAAGATAATACCAGAAGTCTGAGGCAGGATCAGGACTGAAACATACACTTCCTAAGTGCCAGTGCAGGTCTTTTTATCACAAGGATAAGTTTCTGTTCCACAGACATACAGTCAGAGATGCTTATGCTGATACACAAACTTTGTTTATAAATTCAACCAATCTTTAATATAGAATTAGGTCTGCAACATAGAACTAGCAATTGTTTGCTGTATCTTGCATTAAAGAGAGCCAAAGTCAAAAGTCTGTATTCTATTTAAGGTAGTTATAGATTTAAATTGCAACAAAAATAATTGCCCGTAAGGATAACATTGTGTTTGTAATCAAATGACCTTTCTCTAGGAATGTGAAGAAAGTTTCATGCCACACTTCAGCCCCTGCATGCTATTCCATCTTTAACTCTCCTCCAGGGCCCAACACGGAAAGTACTGAGCTTGTCTTAGCTGTGATATGCTGATACCTCCAACCCAATGAAACTGTAGGTGTTGTTTTCACACTGCGTTGTTCCAAACCTTCAGATTTGACTACAGGCAAACCTGTTCCAAGATGTTGCCTGCAGCACTATGTGAACTTGCTGTCAGATCAATTTATTTATGGATGATCGTTGAGTTTGATTCTCTTGAGGTCAATATTTGCTACATGTACATGTATGGATAAAGATCTGCATAGCTGAGCTGACACATTACTAAGATTTCAGAGAATTTGTATACTTCTGAGAATTATTGTCTTCAGAATTACAAAGCCAAATCCGTTATTTGCTTTTAAAAATCTACATTAAAAATGGGGAGAAATAGTAACAAATACAGTTCCATTTTTTTACTATTCAGACTTGTGTTTTGCACTGGACTACGGAGCCTTAACCCATAGATGCCCATTTTGAATACAGTCATCCTTCTGCAGAGTTAGTCTCTGCAGTAAATGCAACAACAAACCGCTGGGTCTAAAGGCCTGGTAAGAGTCGCTGGCCTAAATGCTGACTCAACATGAAAGCTGCACAGCCCTTACAGCGGCTATACAGGAATATGCTAGTTTCACATAGCTGTGCAATAAGTGACCAAAGTGCTAAATGACATCACAATCACAATGTGCAGCATTCTGACCTCGGGTATGAGCCATGGCGATTTGGGCAGTTTGCTGTGCTAAAGGAAGGAACTATGAAGCCATTGGTGGATGCAGATACAGCCGCAGTCTAAGTGATAGTGCCCTGTCATGGCTTTCTCCCTGGCCACACTGGCACCTGCCAGTCTGTCTCAACTTCTTGTACCTTCCTATAACGGTCTGCAAGTTTTGAAGAAGCTGGTCATTTGCTTTGCTCTTCTTTCCTATGTTTATTTTGTTTTGCCCCAGCTTTGGTCTTCAGCTGACGTTTAGTAACAAACTGCATTACCAGGAGGGTAGTCACAGTTGCATGAGTTGCCACGGTTATTTTAGTGATCACATCTACACTGCAGAACCTGAGCTGGAGGCTGACCCCTACCACGGGAGATAATGCCATTTTTCCAATAGGTCATGTTCATTCGCACTGTCGATACATTAAACTTTTCTAAGCCTCAACGCTATGACAATATTCCATGTGCAGACCATTATGTACGACAGGTGGGTCTTCTCACTTTGACTTCAGGGTGTCAGCACACTCACAACATAAGTATACGTCATCCTACTCAGAGGGCTAATAATGCAATTACCATCTTTGGCAGAAGCCAAAGATCCCGAAAAACTCTCTAGAGAGTACCTACCCAGGTTAGCATTAATACAAAATTATCAAAAGGTGTTGAGATTTTACGGTGTGTTGCACATTCTCTATAGACAAATAGACTTCAGCCATCAGAGCTGCAAAATTTTTTACATGTAACAAACATGTCAATTTGAAATACTGAATTAATTCATCTACTGTATTGTTCACAGCAGCTGGCATGCCTTCAGACTTGTGTTTAATACCATGCCTAAGCTTTGAACAAAGTAACAGTCCTGTTGAATGCCATGCTGCTTGGAATTTCTCACTGCTTGGGCTTCAAAAAATGAAGTATCTGTAAACTAAATCCTGGTGAGACTAGTGGGTGTAGGGCAATTTTCTCCATGAATTTGAAACCTATAACAAACTTGAATTTTCAATACTTACAGATAAATTAACAAAATACAAATGAAAGAAAATTTGTAGTTTGTATAAACATTACATTTGACTGCTAATAATAACAGAGAATATTTTATATGTTATAGTAGTCAACTTGACTTATACTCCACAATTCTGCAGTCTAGTAAGGAATTCATAAGTGCTGCCAGATAGAAAGATGAATCAATAAGGAAATGTGAGTCTAAGCCTTTAGTATCACACAGACTTATGCAAAAGTCTGTCTCTATATTCTTTGATCATTAGGGCTAAATAGATCCCAGAAATTTAATTCTTGTATTCCACAGAGCTATGGACTAGTTGCAATTATATTAGGTCATTTTCCCACGTAAAGGAATGTTTCAAGATTTCAAAAAATATTTTGACTTTTTCTTTTTAATGCTTTGGGACAAAATGAAAGTCTTCAGACCAGAAAACAACAACCCCTGAATAAAAACAAAAACATATAAAAAAGATCCATAATCCAAAATAACCACTAGCCTATTTGTTTGGATGCTGATATTGGAAAGCAAAGTTCATGTTGCTACTGTATTTGACCCACCTCAGAGCCTTGAGTATCACTCTTTCATAAAGCTGATTGCACTAACACCAGGCTAACGTGGACTTCAGGAAAGATGATTTCCCTGTTTTCCAGGCAAAGAGATGTTTCATCAGAATCTCCTAGACAGTTATGGTAAAATGTTTTTACATTTCTCTGCCACAAAACAAAAAGGTTACTTGAATTACTGTGTTCTGTGCTTTGCTTGTGGTTTGGTTTTGTTTTTTTTTAAATGAGGCCCTTGGTGTGCCCTAAATTATTTCTTCAGTAACTTTTATACAGCACAAAGATTTCTGCTGATCAGGACTCACAGTGACAGAGCAAACAGCCATGCAGGAAACCAACTGGGAGAAATCATCGTTCCGAGGGATCTTTGTCTTGGTTTCCTTTTGTGTGTTCTGCTTCAGATTGCAGAACAGAGTTCGGGGGAAAGTAGGTGGAGAGTTTTTTACACTGGGAGGTTTGAGAATTCCCAAATACAGGGCGGGGGGCAAGACAAACATACTTAGTCTCAATTTATCTGAATTAAAGTGTGTTACTTACTTGAAAATGGAACTTGGTGGAGAGGCATGAACTTCACAGCAGCTTGTGCAGAAATCATTACAAGAAAAGAAAGACAGGTATCTATAGACCTAATCCCGCGATTCCTGTTACCATTGATTTCTCTGAGCACAGGATCATGAAAAGGGATCTGAGGCACCGGTAAGCTCCACTCACTGTAAGGAAAGGGAACTCAGTAGTAACAGTGTGTGTAGCCCCAGCCTCTACGCAAGCATACGGAGAACCGAGCTGTGCAATGACAGCAGAGAGGGCACCGGGCAGGAGGAGAGCTGAGGCAAGAAGACAAGAGATCAGTAGGAAACTTGGGGGTGGCTGTCAGAGATAAGTGAGATTTTTGAGGCAAGGATGAGAGAGGAGACCAGGAGAGGAGAACGAGGCTTTAGGGTGGTAAAGGAGGTGATATTCATGGAGAAATACAGGGAGGAGAGCAGACTGAACAGCACAGTCTGTGCTATCAGACCAAAGGTCCATCCAGCCCAGTGTCCTGCTTCCAAAATTGACTAAAACACATGTCTAGGATCTTCCTCTAAAACAGAGTGGGGAACGTGTGATATTTCCTCAGACACTGGCACAGACACCAACACCTGTGGCTCAGGAAACTGGGGTAGCTGTGGGTAAGACAGATTCTCTCATCTGAACTGCTCTCTTTCTGAGAAATGCCCTCTTTGGGACAGGATCCTCATTTTAGGTTCCTGAATTTCCTCATGCATCTGCTCATAGCCACCATCTCTCAAGCCTGTCCTTAAACCTGCCCTCTTCCTTTATCATTTCTCTGAGGGACTGCATGCATGTGTAAAACTGACCAAAGACTCTGCCAAAAAAACCCCTGGCTTTTGTTTGCTAGCCATGAGAAAATACAGACCCTTGCTTTGCTTGCCATGGACAGCTGAATAAGCATAAACATAAAACAAACATCAAAAGATCAAACATCTCAGGATGCGTTCTGGCATCTTCAAAAGAAGGGAGACCACAGTGCACCTCTGTCTAGTGAGACCGAATGTCACAGCGTCAGCCATAGCACGCAACCCCCACTTCCCACAAGGTGCTGAGAGGTTATCAGGGATTAGCTGAACATTCTGCGACTTGATTTCAGACAGAAGTCAGAAATTCCTGCAGAAAAAAATTAGTTTCTGGAGGTGCAATTTTCAATACAAACAAGCATCTTCTGAAGAGCTCTACATCAACCTTGTAAAGCACTGCTATTGCAAACATCTTAGTTTTAGCACAGAAGTTTTCATCTCTCTCTGCCTTAAACCCAAGAGAAAGATTAAACGGTTTAACCCATAGCCTTAAACTTACTCAACTTTATACGGGCAAGATGGGGGACCATCTTTTTCCAAGATGCAATTAACCTGACTGCTTCTTTTCTTGACTTTCTAAACCGCTTCTGAAAAATTATATTTACAAGGAATTTTTGTCAATGCAACATTTATGGTTTTCTTCCTAATAGATAAGAATAATGATTTTATGAAATATCTCAGTAAGTGATCTGATCTCAAATTTTATCTGGTTTATTAATAAATTACTTCAAATGGGAAAAGTTTCTCCCTCTTACATATTCTTTGTGGTTCTTTAGTAGCAAAAAAAATTAGTAGCAAAAGTTTTCTTATGAAAGGACAGTATTTTCTTATTCTCTTTTTTCTGTTTTCCATTACTTCTGAGTTTCTGGCCTCTCCTATGAAGTTCTTTTCTCTTGCAGTCCAGGATCACTCCTTTAACTCATAAAAAGTGCTTAAACATGGGTGTTTAGAAGCTCCAGAGATCCTGGACTAACTTTGTTCAGCTGGAACCAAAGTGACGGCATTTCTACTTGTCCCTGAATTGCCATGAGAGGGTCAGATAAAAGAATTACTCTACAAATGCCCAGCTGAACAAGAACATGTATACAGTCCCAGAAACAGAAGTCCTATCATATTGTCACAGTCTTTTGTCCTCTTGCTGCATCTCCCCATGTCAGGGTAATCCCACAGAACTTCACCTACTTTGTCCTTCCTCTTTGCGCAGGTGTGCAGTGACCAAGTACAGAGTGGCACAAAAAGCAGTATTATACTGGCAACAAAAAGAAAAGGTTATGTCAAACCAGAATCAATAGCAGAACCATTAGAAATGTCACCTGCAGAGAGTAAGATTAATTTCTTGAACCATAATCTCCTCTTCTCTAGTAATAAAATAAATGTGTTATGAGCAAACTTCAAGTCTTGTCTTGCAGTTTGTACTTCACATAAAAATACAATGACATAATAATGATAAACAGTTTCTACTTTGAAATCACCTCCAAGTTATCAACCCCAAAGAACTTTCTTCTAATAATAGTGCCGTTACAATTATCATTACATACACAAGATTCAGAATCAATCTAATTGTACTAAAAGCCTTTGCAAACACTTTGACAACTGAAAGTTCTATACTACCGAACACATTTACAGCAAAGCAATTGGTTATATGACAAAAATATATGGTTTCATAAAAGCCAGCCGCTACATTACAGGGCAAATAAGTAATGCTCATCATCTTTAGAAAGGTCCTTAGGATATTCTTTATGTTGCTGGCCATAGAATTCACTTTTGTACAAGATAAGGTGGGTGAAAAGGAAATTAAAAACAGCATTTATAAAATTTCTAGAGGAATATGTTGTGTGACAAAAGGGACAAACTAGCACAACTTCTTCAAGAAAAATCAAGATTGTTACTTGGGTTTTTGTTTTCGTCAACTTCTTAATGACATTGTTAAATGAGAACAGTGGCAAATAATGGACGTATCTTAGTCTTATTTCTAGGTTCTCTGTATAAGTATGGTCAGCACAAAGCAAAGTGTTTCATAAAAATAATTCAGTTCCCATTGATGTGTAGAGCTGTGCAATATAGTGCTTCGCTTGAAGAACACAATGGAAATTATTTCAGAAAGAAATGATGGTGCTATTAAATTCATCAGTTGTACAGCCCAAAATGAAAAGTAGGGATTCAGACCCCTCCTCCACTCCAGACTCACTTTGTGCCTCTGGAAAAAATACCTGAGGTTAAATTCAGTAAGAACTTGAGAGCATAGGATTTTGGCCACAAGGCCAGAAGCCTGGCCCAGGTGAGGTCTTGAACTCACAATATGGTACCTAGGCTCTTAACTGCAGGTTTGCACCCATGAGCTTAGCATCCCTAATGGTGCATTCTTGGCTTACGGCGGTCAATAGGAAAAGCCAGGCATAGGACACAAAAATGGAAAAAGTTTTATTATGTTTCTGAAGTACCATTTAAAAAATACGGCATGCTGAGAAAGTAGAACTAATAAATACTGAGAACAGACTATGCAGCCTGAACTACCACGTCTTTCCAGAGCCTGACTGCCCTCATTCGTCCAACCTAAAGGTCAGAATCTGCCTTTTAAGACAATAACAGATATTCTTTGAAAGAAATGAAGACAGCTTTCTTCTTCCCTCTTTTGAAGCACAGGTAGCACATAAAAATGTATGCAGAAAAGAAAAGCTATCCCCACTTCTTCTTTTCTTTCCTTTTCTTTTAAAAAAAAAATATTCTAGTAGCTGGTACACTCCTCCAAGAAGTAGGAAAACCCTACTAGCCAGTAACAGCACCAGTTTGGAGAGTGCAGCTATTCCTCTCTTCCTCCTAGCAGCACCATTATTTGCCACCACACACTGAACCAAGAGAAGAAAGACGCGGAGAGAGCACACAGCTCTAGTACAGTACTCAGCGTCCTCACCTAGGAGACGGTTCCTAGATTGCTCTCTCATTGTGAACTTTCTGTACGAGATGAATAAGCAGATGTGGGTGTGAGAACAGAGTCCAGACTTCCTCCTCTGAAATGAACTTCCTAACTTCTGGTACACAACCAAGCTTCCCCTTGCACACTCTCCTCCTGACCTCCCAAATCTGGTACTCTTTCCTGCACAATGACACAACTCCACCAGAAAGACAGGGGAGGTTCCCTCTCCTTTCCCACACTCTAGTACTAGCCTCAGAACAATACGCTCTCTGAAAAGGTGGGTGCTGTGGACTTGGGCAGTGCTGAGGCTCAGAAGGAAGATGTCAGCTCTAGACCATGAGTGAATGGCTTCATATACTAAATTGAGTGGTGTCTATGGTGACTGGAAGCCTCAAAAAAATAGAAGGTGACCTAAAAATTTCCATTATGGTAAGGGACCAGCTCCTGGCACATATTAGGTATGCTCAGAGCACACTCATCAGAGCTTTCTGCCCTGACGAGTTTCAGGAACACGTTGGTCTTCAGTGAAACAAGTCAGGTAACTACTGGCATTTCCTATCAAATAAGGAGTCATACAGCTAGAAAAGCTGCATGGCAGCCAGCCAGTGTTTGCTTGCTTAATCACTGTGTTGGAATTTGACATCCAATTTCTGTTCTAGATGCCTCAGGCCTTTTTGAATGTGGTGACTTTGTGGTTTTTCATCATGACTGAAGATTCAGGAGATGTTTCTGAAGGCTTTTCCTGGTCAACTCAGCTATGAATGAAACTCCAGCTATATGGGCTGAAGAATCAGTAGAAAGCTGGATGCTTCACCAGCAACAGATTATATTCAGCTGAGCCACCTCCTAAACTCAAGTATGTCTTAATTTTTCTGATGGGAAGGGGCTTAGCAACTTAGAGAAACATTAATTACAGAGATTCAGACTTTCATATAAGCAAAGATGAGACAAAAGAAAACAGTTTAATCAAAAGGAGTTAATAAGAAGGAAGATGGCAAACAGGGTACACCGTAAATGATTGACAAGGAGTGGATTAGATGTTCGTCATACAACCAGTCATACATCCCTGTAAGATGCATGGCAAGAAAAATTCCAATGAAATGGAGAAAAAGCCTATATAATAAATACATATATCTGAAAAGAAAACAATGGTCATTCTTTCCCAAGATAAAAAAAATAATTTTCAAATTATTGCAAAGACGTTTGCATTGTTTCCTGGTTCTTTTTCCTGTTGGTTTTTACTTACACTAGAAGAGGTGGTTTTGCAGGTGGGACATTCACTATTACTGAATTCTTGCAGGGACTACAGCAGCTTCTTAGGAAATTACAGGACACATCTGGACTCACTTTAATTACAGAGCTAGGGCATTAAAAAGTTCATGTGTCATCTATTATTTTTCAGAATTGCCTAACATCATTTTTAACAACTATATGTGCTAGTGGTTTAGTCTAAAAATTTTCTTTCTTTTTTTTTAGAGATCTAAGGGATGAAGAAGAACTTCAGTGAAAACATGAACAGTATTTAAAGCAGTGAATCTAAACACCCAGAAACCATGAAGATATTTTGAAAAGTTTTTTTAAGAATGAAAATATTTTACTTCCTGCACCAATGCATTCAGGCGTGTTTCTGCATGTGTCATGTAGATGTATAAGTTTTGTAGAGATTTAAAGTTTTGCCTTGGGTTCATCTGCTCCAGTCAAGCATACAATATTCATTTCTTGCAAAAAGGTTTTCCTGGTCAATGACAAAAGATGAAGGAGGAAGGAGAGGTTTAAAAGAAAAAAAAAAAACAAAACAAACCCTTGGTTGGAGTTTGGAAATATGAAGCTTTACTAACAATGTAAATTCTACTAAACATAATTTATCTTTGTTTCTCCTTTACATTATAATATAATAAAAACTACTAACAGCTTAGTAGTTCAAAGTCAGTTCAAAGTGTTCAAAGGGGAAATGAGGGGTTTACATATATATACAGGTATTTTTAATATTAGTTTTCAGTTCTAGCTATGGATCATGTATACCCACCTGTAAATGCAAATCCTGTTTTAGGATGACAAGTTTGTGTCGGGATCAAGAACATATATATTTGATTACCTGGTCAAGGAACAAATTTAGGGATGCACCAGAAAACTTCTGCTCTAAATTGCAGATAGATTGGCATGATTTTGCCTGTGTTAATACTTTCTGATTTAATATCTGCATCATTATGTAAGAATCAACTAGTGTTCAACCTCAGCATTTTGACCTTCATCCACTTGAAGGTGGATAACTACCTGTTAAAAATTTCCTGTTCTCTGTAGGTATCTGCAATCCTCCAAATGGTAAGGAAAAGCTGTGATGCTGTAATGGCTGTGACGCTGGCAGCACTTCTTTTTTTTTTGGGATAATTAGACTTAATACAAAGAGTCAGTCTTCCCATAGGAGGCAAGATGGACTTGTTCTCCCAGTCCTGACGCAAGTCTCTGATATGAATGTTTTAATGATAAATCTGATTCTCCGTCCACATCTTCACTCATGCATCATTCACCTTTACCCCTTTGCTTCGGAGATGGAATCTCCTTTCTAAACCTTTCACAGTCCCTTCCCTACGAGATGAGATTTTCTAGAACTGAGGTTCCCTGGGATTTTTCAATAAGATGTCATTTTTTCAACAGTCGTAGTCCAACTGAAGACACAGTTTTTTAAAAAATGTAAACAAATAAAACCTCTCACTTAAGCAATTTCACTAGCCAATTTTCAAATACCCTTAATCTTGAGGTGAAGGTGTGGTGTAAAGTGAGTCAGGAATTCATAATAAAAACAAAGCAGACAATTGCTCTTATTGAAAATGCATCTTTGCCTTAGTGCTGAAAAAGAAAAACAAAGGAAGGAAGAACACACACTGGAGACTGTGGAGCAGGATTTTCTGAGGAAAAGAGTAAAATACACTAAGATTTTATGATTGCAAGATGGCATATAGTCTGGCAACTAAATGTAATAAAAGATGACAAGACAGCAGATCTAGATGAATAATATCCCATCATTATGAAGTACGTAGCAGTGGAAATAGGAAAGCCTTTGGCAAGTCTTACAGATAGCTCATCGCAGACAGGGGAAGCACAAAAGGAATGGTGAATGAATAGTTCAAAAGTTTAAGAAGGATCAAAAGAATAAGTATGATTCCAGCTGTCAACTGGATGCTGAAAGCACTCATGTGGGATGACTACTACGTAACATTTACAAATGTATTATTTGGCAAAGGATGGCTTGTGTCTCTGACTTAGAGAGTACCATCTTGGACTCACCTATCACAAGTTAAACCAAAATAACAAACTAGTGAATGGTGAGACAAAGATGACAGAGATTCACCTGAAGGTCTTTTGTTAGAAATTATAAAACTTTTCTACAAAGGATTATTTTTGTGTGACAGGGAAAAATATTGAGGTAAATTAGAAAATGGAAAAAGCAGAGAGAATGATTTTTTTTAACAAAAGAAACAAAAGTCTTACACTGCAGCTAGAGAGGTACTTATTCTGCTCAGCCCTACCTTTTTCCAGTTAATTTCAGCTAAATGGTACATATACAAAATTTAAATAATTATTTTTGTAATGACACAGAATTGAAGAGACATATAAAAGCCAGTGCAAGAGAAGACATAAAAAATGACTAAATATTAAGAATTTGGAACAAAAGAGACACCTATGTCCTTCAGAGAAAAAAATGGAATTTAATGGGACTGCTGATAACTTTGCAGTTTTAAGTGTCATCTAAAACTTAACACAATGGAAAACACTTTGAAAAAGATCTAAGGGTGAAACACATAAGGAATCACAGACATGACTCAAGTTTTTGATTTGTTGGAGATGTGCGAAGAAAAATAATCCTTTTTTAGGAGAAAAATAATCCTTTTTCTATTTTCCTGTACAACTGAAAGTGGTGCTCAGTCTCATATTTTCATATACATAAAATGACTCAAATGTTACCAAACTGTAGGTGTGCAAAAAGAGAAGGAGTCTACAGATGACAATTCATTCAGACAGATATGTTCTTTTAATGTTATTCTCATAACAAACTATGTAAAGCAGAAACCTAATCCAAATCTCAGTGGTATCTGAAGGATCATTTCAAAAGCAGTAATGTATCAGTATTAATAGTTTCTTCTTGCAGGAAAACATAGATATTGGCTAATACTACTAGCATAGATGCTCACTTAGGTCACAAGGGATGACGGTAGAGTTTGCATTAAGCATCTCTGATGGGTCAGCAAAATGTATCACATTTAAATTCTTTGGGCCATGAACTATCTTTCCCTGTGCCTTAGTTGGCTCCAGCACTATTTCTTTCATGGTGTATTTCCTCATTTAATAACGAGGCAGTTCATTAAATTTGAGACCCACAATTTAGGTCTTCATACTTTATTTTATTCTCACTTCCCTCCTAAAGCCTTCCAGGAGGGTAAACTCACTTCTCCCCACAGTTCAATACTGAAAACACAAGCATCTGGTAGATAATCTCCTTTTCCATGAAGCATGGATAGGTGCAGATTGTCATCTCTGCACAAGATTCATATGCTGTTGTATGCAACTTCCTAGCACAAAGAAACCTTTAAGAACCATTTCAACATATTCCAGCACTGTGCACTCGCAGCCCAGAAGGCCAACCTTATCCTGGGCTGCATCCAAAGCAGCGTGGCCAGCAGGTCGAGGGAGGGGATTCTTCCCCTCTACTCCGCTCTGGTGAGACCCCACCTGGAGTCCTGTGTCCAGCTCTGGAGCCCTCAGCACAGGAAAGTCATGGACCTGTTGGAGAGGGTCCAGAGGGGGGACAAAAAAATGATCAGAGGGATGGAACACCTCTCCTGTGAGGACAGGCTGAGAGAGTTGGGGTTGTTCAGCCTGGAGAAGAGAAGGCTCCAGGGAGACCTTATTGCAGCCTTCCAGTACTTAAAGGGGGCTTATGAGAAAGATGGGGACAGACTTTCTAGCAGGGCCTGTTGCCATAGGACAAGGGGTAATGGTTTTAAAATAAAAGAGGGTCGATTTCACTAGATCTAAGGAAGACATTTTTGACAATGAGGGTGGTGAAACAGTGGAAGAAGTTGCCCAGAGTGGTGGTAGGTGCCCCATCCCTGGAAACATTCCAGGTCAGGTTGGACGGGGCTCTGAGCAACCTGCTCTAGTTGAAGATGTCCCTGCTCACTGCAGGGGGGTTGGACTAGATGGCCTTTAAAGGCCCCTTCCAACCCAAAGATTCTATGGTTCATTTCCCTCACACTGTGATCCTCTGGGCTGATGGAATCCAGGTATCTTTCCTCTACAGCTCATGGCTTTTCTCCTGGCCTCTGCAGTCTTTACAACTCACCTTACTTTCTTGTACCTTGTTTTGTACCAAAGCTAAACCAGGCCTCTACTTCTGTCATATGTCAGGGCATCTCTCTAGTTAACAAGAAATTACATCTCTCTCACACCTATACATACACCTCTCTCTTAATCATCTTCATCACCTAAGCTTTATTTCCAGCATCTTTCAAAAATTTTCAATTCCTTCTGATCATGTCAAAAGCAGTGCAAAATCAAACAGATCTGTTGACTCTCCTGTAATTCTCATAGGAAAAATGCAGGATTTGTCTCATTCTCCACTCTCAACTCTTGATGTTCCCATTAAATAATATGATGTTCTATATATTGATACAACCACCTGGAGAGGTCTAATGTGCTGCAGATACAAGTTCTGTACTTGAGTGGATGCACAGACTTATGATCGGAGAAATCACGAGTTGGAAATATTGCCTTACTGCTCATTCTCTCCTGCTCCTACAAGTACAGGAGCCTGGAGCAATCACCGGAATGTGGTTCTGAATGCTGATAAGCTCCCAGTTAAAGAAAATCATTTCTGTAGTGATAAGAGTTATCATAATTTAAGTCTTCAGTAGCTAGAGGCCTCTCTTCAAAGCAGGCAGATAATGGGTGGGTCTTAGCTGGTAAAATTAAAATTTTAGAAATAACCTGCTTGTTTCAAACAGAATGAAACCTGAATGCTTATACATTCACCCAGATCTGCAAGGAGAGCTTTCTTGTGCTGGTCCTGCCATTTTGCCTTAGGAAAACAGCTTTTGGGGAGGGCTTTGCAGCAGTATAGAGAGTTTCTCATACAATGAGCCTGAATAGGAGAAGATAATTACACAAAAACACACCCTTGACTTCCTAAACTCAGAAGGTAAGCCTTACACTTGCTGTATCATGCTGTGTAAAGAGGAGACTCACAAATGACAGCAAGCTTTATTCTGCTGCACTAGAATGAATGTTAGTAGAAATATAGAAAATGCAAAAGCTGTCTGGATAGGTCAGATAAAATCTCTTATGTCATTCTTTCCATTGCTGATGTCCCTGACAGTTTGTGTCATTGGAGGACATGAATATTGCTACTGCAGTTAGACTATGCCCTACGGCCCAAACTTCCCCTTAAGTCCAGTCTTGATACCTACACCAAATGTCATAGCACTTGAAAGTGTTAAATATCTGTCCAAATATCTCACAGCACATCCAATTCTTCTTCCAGACATTACCAAGTCATTTGGTATGCAAATGAGGGCAATTGTCTCAGTGGTAGGTCAAATACTTCTAAAAACATCCTTTAACAATGGTAAATCAACAAGTTGAATGAAATCTTAATAAAAATACAGATAATATACACATGTGGAAACACTAATCAAACAAAGAGCAAAACCTGTTAACAGACTGTGGCTGAAGTTCTGTCGTGTGAATATAAGAAAAGAAATGCATGCTCCATAGAAGAAAATTTCCAAAGAAAATAGAAAACATTTACTGTGACTCTGGGGAAGGAGATTGCCAAACCATTTACAAGAAAACAACTTGAAGGCATTCCAGGCTGCAGCTGATCCAGCATGGGAAGGCAAGACACCCTTCCAGCCTATTGTATCACACTTCTTTAAGCTTACTCTGAGACAAAGTAAGGTGGTATGGTTAGGAGATAAAGTGCAAGTTGAGATTTGAGGGACTCATGCTCTAATTCTGGCTTTCTTTTTGCTTCTTTCCACTGGCTTCAGCTCACATCTCTATGCCTTCAGGAAAATAAAGACACTGAGTACCTTTGAAATCTGCGGATTAAAAGTGTTTTAAAAAAACACACTA
Organism: Phaethon lepturus; assembly: GCF_000687285.1. Classification (NCBI taxonomy): domain Eukaryota; kingdom Metazoa; phylum Chordata; class Aves; order Phaethontiformes; family Phaethontidae; genus Phaethon; species Phaethon lepturus. The sequence continues at coordinate 24,565 of NW_010518317.1, read as the reverse complement.
TTATTCTGTTAACGGAAACCTTTGCCGTACTTGTATCTTGCAGCTTCCCTTGACTGACAGCTCCTTTGCTCTCAGCTGCCAGGAAATCTTGACCCCTCTCATTGCAGCACACCCATCCTCTTGAGGACACTCAGCCTGATGCGAGCCGTTCGAGTGCCTGCCAGCTCCCTTCCCTTGCAGCTCGGCAGGGCGAAGATACTACAAACATTCAATATTGCATGAAAACAAGTGCACAAGTCGTGATGTAGCCAATTCCACACAGGGAAAAAAGGCATATTTTGGGAGGGGCCCTCCCAGCAACAACATTCAGAGGTTGTTAGTAATATGCCTTGGGTTGAAAACACAGGAGTCCTTGCATTTTTAAAGAGACCAGATACTTCTAAACAGAAAGATGGGTGCAGAAAAGCAGTATGAACTACACCTCACTGATACCTGCTTGGATATAGCATCTTCATGTCATTGGGGTCTAGCTTTTTTCCCCATCAGTAGCCTGGCAAATGAATATGGAGGTTTAGCATCTCACTTTCTGTTTCAGAACAGATTTGTCCACCAAGGTACACAGAAGATAAAAAGCAAAGTAAGGAGCAGCTCCTTGACTCCACTCCACTTCATTCAAAGGCAAGTGTCAATGCATCCAAAAAAGGACAGAAATTGCAAATGTCATAACCCTTACCACAAAGAGTACAAATGAATGAGAGCAGAAACTGATTTCCTCCTGACCTGGCTTGACAGATCCAGAGGAAAATAAAAAAAACCCACCCTTTTTTCCAAAAGCAACCGTTCCAGTAAGATGTCGTCATGAATCCCAGGCTCTATTAAGTTGTCTGGGCAATATGACTATGACATTCTCCCCAACTTTATTCCTAGAGTTCAAAAATTAACAGTAATTGGAAATTATCTAAAACAGGAATATTCCAGCCTATACAAAACGCACAATGTTTTCATTAACACTTTTGAATTCTGATCACATTCAGTTTTTAAGGAACATAAATCCTCATTTGATTAGTGTTGATGACTTACTTTCAAAATTAATTGTGGACTTCAAATGCTGAGCCAGTTATGTAGTTTTCACTGGCTTTTACATGCTATTTTAGTAGCCTTTCTGGATCTGATATGTACAGTTCTGAAATTTTTATTCATGTGAGTAACCTTTACCCTCAACCCCCAAGGCATTCATTTAATGAAACTGAACTCCTGGCTAAGACCATGTATGCTGGCCAACTATGCAGAATTAAGTTTAAGCAAATTTTGTTACCCAACTAATAAGGCCCGACTTCCTTCTGTGTTCAGAAGTCGAATTGCTCTTAACTCCGGTTTTATTCAGCCAGTGCTTTACTCAAAAGCTCACTTAATTTTAAATAAAGACATGCTGGCAGTCTATTGGCTTAATCCGATACTTTCCTTTTTCCTGCTTCAGTCTCATACACATCTCTTCTTCTAAAACAGTACCCTGCCAAATCCTTTCAACCATATGTTCCTTCAGTATTTCTTTACTTTAGGAAGTAGCAGATGCCTGCCCTGGGGAAAAAATCAATTTATTTCTGTTACTTGGTTCCAGTAAAGCAGCAGTTATATGTTGCTTTAAGGAAAGGGCAACCAAGCCTGAAAGGACACTTCTTTTACCTTTAAGAAATATTACATAAGTGGTTTGTACTGAATAATTTATGAACTTATACAGAAGAGTTATTCAAAATAGCTCAAACTGTACATTCATCATAATCTTTTCCTTCAGCTTTCCACTAATTAATGCTTCTGAAAATTCCTAATTTTAAGTTTCAGGAAACATCCGATTTTGGAAAAGTATCTCATTTTATGTTTGCAATGAAATATACATGAACCATTTTATGAATTTTAATGAATCTTTATTAACTTTGGTCAGTTAACATTATTCATTAACAATTTATAAACACTGCAACCTAGCCCTATTATGCAGCATTATGAACCCTTATGAGAGCGTTTGATGCAAAAGAGGCATGGTAACAATTTTGAAATAGGGAACAAAAAAAAAATCCATAGACTGTCTGCTAGTTCAAAAGCTTCTGCATATGCCAATAACACACTTTTGTCAAATTAAACTTTCAACAGGCTCATAGATGTTATTTGAGTGGGTCTGCAAGGATCTAGTCAGGTCTAACTTCAGACCCTAGACAGTGCTACTGTCTCTATCTGGAAACAATCCCATCTAGGAGTTATTGAATTCACCTAAACCAGCCCCACTGTAAAATGCAATCTGGGATTATGGTTCAATGATATTCATTTGTTCATTTTAGAAAAGGCAATTTTCTGCATATCACTTAATGGCCTTGGCTTTTTCTTGGTAAAACCGAGTCAGGATTTGCCTTGTAAAAGTACTCCTTGCTAAAGGAGTAAAGAAAAGAAAGAGCATTTATTCTTCTTTTACATTAGGGCTGCATAGAGTTTGCAGACACAACCCATTCAGCCTTTGGAAGCTCTTTGCATGGTTTTCTGATAAACTGGCTGTATCCATGTCCCTTATGCTCTTGTTACGGTTACCTCCTCAACACCTGCAGGAGTCAAACATGACTACTTCTGTCCTAGAGAAGAAGGGCAAAGCTCTTTAAGGTCACTCATAAAGGAGGTACATATGCTGTGGATATGAACCAAATTTTCTTACAACTAAACATTAAGCACCTGAGCTGCTAGACTACCTTTCCCCAGAGAGGCAAGTGCTGGCCTGACGCAGACATCTATGCTGGAAAGTTATCTCTGAGCATCAATAAACACAGCTCTGTGGATGGGAGCTGCGTCTCAGCTTCCAAGTGCTCTCATTGTGCTCTAGCTGACCTTCCTCTTCTCTCAGCATTTGGGATTTTGTGAACACCATTACTAGGTATCTAATTAACCTTGGGCGTTTTAGGGTTGTGAAACGCACTGCATCCCCAAGTCAGGTGTTTCAACACAAAACACACGCCTTGCTGGTTTCTGCATGTACATTACTCACCCAACTCAATGGAAAAAACTGCAGCAGAGGGGTTTGAACCCAAATGCCCAGTTGCCTGAGCTCTACCACTGACCCTTGCATGTACCAAACAGGAGCAGCTGAGCTGCCTGTCAAATCTGTCATAGCAAGAAATTTCACCAAACACTTGTTATTGTCAGGAAAGAGAAATCGTGAGAAAGTGGCATTGTGCTGATAAGAGCATATGAAGTATATAAAAAAATACAATATGTTGAGGATCCAGGTAGATGAAAAACATCCCCATTGACAGAATGAGTTCTGTGGGCACATTTTACTTTTTGTCAGGCCTCTCAATCTGTTTGATCAATAAAGTGCATGTTTTAAACCACTCCAATCCATTCTATACTCAACATCTTAAAATCAATTCATCGGTGTTTTCCATAGACAACACACCACAATTCACTCTCCTGTGCCTAATCCATCCACAAAATGCATTTTGTCAAACTATTCAATCCTCTCCCTTGAATTAAGCACATTCCATCAAACCAAGCCATCTGCTCTTACGACAGAATGAATTCTGTCTAACGCGATAAGCAGTGTATGAAGAGAGGCATTTAATCTAACACGTATGTGTAACAAAAGGGAACATTCCTTATTTGGCAAGACATATCTTATATTCTTTATGAATTTTAAAATACTGCAGCAGTGTAAATCGATAGATGAATTCTACATAGCTTGTGAACAGAACTGTTGTTTACAAAATATATCTAAAACCTTCTCTCTTTAGAAAATTCAGGAACAGGTATGGGGGATATTAACGAACTTCATCCTTTGTAAACTTGAATGAAATTACTGAAAAGTTGACCCCGTTTATAGTGATTAACTGTTACAGAGGGAACTGCGTAGAGGCAGCTACAGCAACAACTGTGGTATTATACTGAGAATACTTTAAAATATACTTCTTGCATTCACGCTGGTTATTATTGGGTATGAAAATCCTTTTATTCCCACCCAGAACACCAGAAACCAAACTCAATTCTTTTCAAAAAGAAAGAAAATTAAATCATAGAATCACAGAATCACAGAATCATTAAGGTTGGAAAGGACCTTCAAGATCATCAAGTCCAACCATTAATCCAGCGCCACCATGTTCCCTAAACCATGTCTTGAAGCGCCACATCCACACGTTTTTTAAACACTTCCAGAGATGGCGACTCCACCACCTCCCTGGGCAGCCTGTTCCAATGCTGACCACCCTCTCGGTGAAGAAATTTTTCCTAATATCCAATCTAAACCTCCCCTGGCGCAACTTGAGGCCATTTCCTCTTGTCCTGTCGCTAGTTACTTGGGAGAAGAGGCCAACACCCTCGTCGCCACAACCCCCTTTCAGGTAGTTGTAGAAAGCGATAAGGTCTCCTCTCAGCCTCCTCTTCTCCAGACTGAACAACCCCAGGTCCCTCAGCCGCTCCTCATAAGACTTGTGCTCCAGACCCCTCATCAGCTTCGTTGCCCTTCTCTGGACACGCTCCAGCAAAATATGACCTTAAAGACACACATCAACACCCCTGACACCTGATCCAGTAGTCTGCTTTTGTTGTATGCCAGGGATATTTCATGGATTGCAAAGAGTACTGAAATTGTAACTGATGTGCCATTTGTACTCTCCTCCTTCTGCCATGTGAATTATTCCTACCAGAGCTTTTCTGTGTGAAAAGTCTGGGCAGGAAATATATGTACATGTACAGCTTGGGTTAAAGGTTTTAGCAGCATGAGCTTGATCTGGCCGCATTAATTCACCATGACCATCACAAGTTATCTTAAACAAGAGTACATAAAATGTCTATCCTAACACTGTGTGACTGACTTCATGGTATATGTTGCATTCTATATACCACACTATTTCAAGTGTTATCATTTGGGTTGAACTTTTTTTTTTTATGTTTTTGTGAAACAGCTGCTTACACTTGCCCAAAAGTATAAAAGCAACAGAACTCCCTTATAGAATCAAAGACATGAAATTATTATAACCTTTACCAGAAGAGAGGTTCATATGCGTGCTTGGAGGGGACTCACTGTAAGTGCTGTTTGGTGATAAAAACTTTACACCTCAGAACGAAAAAGAAGACTAACAATGGGAATGCTGAGAGGGAAGCAGGTGCAAATCAGGTCTGATTGAGTCCCGGAAGACGACCTTGAGAAAAGCTGTGAGGGAATTTCTGAGCTGAGCAGTATCTGAAAAGGAGCTGGAAACTATGAAAAAAAAAAATTTCCTGTTAGAAAACTCCTGTAAAGGAAAGCAAGTTTTCTAGTCTTGATAAACAGCAATAATTTTGTTTCTTCTCTTACTCAACTATATGGCCCTGGACTTTGGCTGAAGTCCTCAAGATAAAAATGCGCTTGAGTTTTATAACTCCATTTTTCTTGAGAATAAACCAAGAAATATCCTCCCCCTGCCACCTGCAAACCCAGCTGCTTTAATTACTCTGATTCTAACTGCACATCTGGCAAAACCCAGCATGCTTTCCCCAGGTATAGAAAAAAGACTTTTCTAAAATATGATATCTACTACCTTTTCACACCAAAGAGAAAATCAGACTACATGTGTATAGACATGTATACACATGCATATATTTGCAGGACAAATACCTGACGTTGTAATGTTGTTCAACACCTAAAAACAAACTTAATGATACAGGGCAAAACCTTGCCTAAATTTTAATATGAATGACAGAAAAGCAATCAAACATCAGGTAAGGTGCACATAGGTACTCAAGGCACAATGGGAGCAGAACAGTTTTTGCGAGCGGCTTCAGGCAGCGTGAGCCTGACACCAGCATCCAGAAGCGCAGGAGATGATGTGCGACGCTGTGATTGCCGTCACTTGCTTCAGAAACCCCATTTGTCCGCAGGATCCGGGCCCGACCGAGCTCCATGCAGCCCGTGGAGCACCACTCACCTCTCTGCAGGATCAGCGTTTTTTTGACCATATGTTTCACACAGAAGCCTTGAAATAAGATGTTCAGTTCACCTATCTGATACTTAATTCAAATGAGGGTCAGAAAGCTTAATTTGGGAAGTACTTTGAAAATCCTGGATGAAAGATATGCTCTCTGATGAGCACAGTGATCTACTTTTTCCTCTACCGTTTATTAGAAAGCTATGTTGAAAAGCTCTTAACTGCTCAAATTAGTTTGAATTGCTGACAAATACACAAAAATTAGTGCTTCATCAATTGTATTTGCTACATTCCCAGCCTGCAGGATTTTTCATGCCAAGGTCCCATCAACATAAACACTGCAAGGCAACTGGAGCTGACAAAAAATGGGAGTTCTCTGATCATCCTCAACATAATTTTACAAAGAAATATTTTTTAAAAAACAAGAAAATTAAGGATGTGTTCACTCTGGTCAAAAGGATGTTGTCCTTGAAAAGGTTTTTAAAAAAATAGCAATTTCCAATGTTCATACCTAAATGTTAGGCTCAGAAATGGAAGGCTTATGGTTTAGGCTTATGCATCCAGTATAGTAGATTATTACTATACATATAACCAGGTTTCACAGAAATTTACAATGCAGCCCGTGCTAGTAGGTTTTTATGAGTCATATCTTTTTTAATCTCAACTGCAGCACAACATCCTCTCCACTTCATAAATACATAATCATTCTTCACATATATCTCCATTTATTTAAAGATAGTCTAGAAATGTATTGGATCTATAGTGTCGTTACCGGTTTGTAGAATGCAGTTTGTGAAACAAAATTTATCTGGAAGCTAAGATGTGAATCAGAGCCACAGGCCTCGCCAGCCTTCAGCGAGCTATTGTTTAAGACATTCTGAGTCAAAGATTTCTGATTTTGTTAAAGCCAAAGGAGTTTTGAACCAAAAGATTCCCAAACAGGGACTATATCTCAGATCTGACGGAGTCTTACAGGAGTGAATATAACCTGTGCTCTCATATGCTTTTGACTCTGGTCAAAGGCAGAACTCCCACTGGCTTCAAGCTGTAAAATTTTGCTCTTTGCTGCCAGCAATACAGTTTGGTTAAAAGAGGCACCTCAGCCATACCAAAGCAAGATTTATCCATGTGTGAAAGCAGTTTGATGTTGCCCAAAGAAAACACTGGTCTGCTATTTTTTGGCCTTTTTATTTGTTAAACTCAGAGCAGATACTGTTACTGCTGTGAAAGAAATCCAGATACAGTTTCACTAAATTTAAGCAGTAAAATTATAAAAACAAGATGTCTTCAACTTTGCTAACTATTCTAGCATGGGAGCCTTGAATGAAAATTTAACAACAGAGCATCAGAACTATTAGTGACACTTGTTTTCAATAGATTG
>NW_010518317.1:13067-17277 GCF_000687285.1 Phaethon lepturus | reverse complement strand
GCAGGAATGTGAGCCTCAGGACTCCAGGGAGGATATTTTGAGTCTTTTTACCACATACTTATGTTTCTTCTCCAATAAAAAATTTCTTCTGCTTCAGTCAAAATTTTAACCATATGAAGCCAATGATCTCAAACATAAAAAATTCCAACCAGCACAAAACCTTTATATGGTGACTAGAATAAAATAGAAGTTAAGATATCAGATCTGGCCCTGTTCTTATACTCAGTTTAATTGCTTCCATTCTGTTGCATTTGAATTTAGGAAATTTATTAACTTGTTGGTTTATTGTCATTCACTGTGAGTGAATATGTAATGAATTCACTGTGAAGGAATCTCTATTTCCTTCACTTCAAAGACATCTGGTTCTGCAAAAAAAAATTAGTTCAGAAATACCAGAAAACACCTATTTAACCTCAGAGGGACATGAAAGTATCATTTTTGAGGATTATCATGTCCTGCAGAAATGTGGTGAGGTTTGTCTCTCATTTCCTCTCTGCTTAGGGTGCCCCAAGTCAGTGGTCAAAGAATTATGCTAGATACATTTCGAGGTAAGATGCTTCCAATCTCTGCAGTGTCAAAAATACTTAAGTATTGATACGTGGTTTGAAACCAAAGTATCACATCCTTGCTGCTGAATGTCTGAATGACTAGACTCTTGATCATCCATATTTTCACACTTATCTCAAGAAACAGATAAACACTCAATTCAGTGAGAAATTGCATCAGCTGAGGAATCTGAAGGTGATCAACTCAAAAAGCCCTACAATAATAACTGAGAAGTGAACTCAACTCATATACCTGTACTAAATTAGAAAAAGAGTAGATTTTAACTTAGATCTGTAACTACTACTGGATGTTCTAACCACTAGACTATGAAAAAACACATTAAAACAAAGTTATACAGATAATTCAGCTCATATTTGCAAATAGATCCAAATCGTCTATCATTGGGACATAAAACTGGCACATAAAATATTCAAGAAGATATTTTGCACAGTTTTACATATGTCAATACTTGACAACATAATTCTCAAATAATGGTGTTGGTGGGGGTTTTTACAGCTTTTGAGAGCTTTAGGTGAGTATTTTTTCTATTATAATTTATTTTCTCTTGAATTATGCTTATAATTAGATCTGGCAAAAAATTGCAAAAGATGGCTGCAAAATACTTGTTCCAAATATTAACTACTGAATTTCTTTGCAAGTGGTCTTTTTCCTTCTCAAGACATCATCTACGAGTACACATGAGAAAATTCTCACAACGATTTTTCAGTTTCTGTGCAGATATAGTTAAAAACAAATGTGAAAGTCTTCTCTCCCGCTTGGAACTCGACTAGCCTTGATTTCTTAAATAGTGCTTAGCTGGGATTATTACTATTATAGAGTACAGTAGACAGTATTAGACAATATAGAAACAGAATGGAGGGGCTGGTGTTTTTCCACAGGTGGCTTGAGGCACGATAAGGTAGGTGGTTGCTTTGAACAGGAAGAGCAGCAGGAGCAGCAGCGGCAATGAGTGGGTACCTACCAGCACTGAAAGCACGCCACGGAGAGAACAGCCCTTGATCTACCCCAGATGCCTGAGCTGTTCAAAGCTGCGTTAGACAGCTGATGAGTAAGCAGGTAGGATGACTACACTCAGCTTTTCAGGCCGGCTAGTGTGTTGCCTAACCACATAGGAGGAAGAGGAGGGTTCTGTAGAGGTTTGAGATATTCTTATAAAAGGGCTTCCTGTCAGAAAGTCTTATTTTTAATCAAAAGAGTCACCTCTCCAGAACATCACACTAAAATTCAATAGTTTCATGTAGATGGCTTTTCTCTCGTCATAAACATGAAGAACATAATTCAAAATCATAAGTATTACTGAGTCAAGGTGAGTCCATATAAATGTTCCACTTTCTTAAAAAGACAGAAGAAAAAGAGTATCAAATGTTAATAACACTGATGAACTAGCTGAAGAGATACAGAAAGTAAAAGTTAGCTGTAAAATGGCTACTTCAGGGTTGTAATACTTCCATTGTGTAAAATATAAAGGGCAATTACCAAACCTTTCTGGAAAAAAATAGTGGGACTAACTCTTTGAGATTGAAGGGTAAGTACATAACAGGCAATTACATGAAGATAGTGAAGATGAAATAGTTGTATGATGCAAGATTCTGCTAGGTTTTATTTTTGAATTTATCCACAGAAACTTGTAAGTAATTTTTCCCTTCTTTTGTAGCTGTTTAATAAAAAGCAGTTCTGAAAAGTTCTCCTCCCCAAATTCAATCATTTTAGACTATCAAAATATAGAATTTAGTGCACTGTATCAAAGGTATCAAATGTATTTCAGCTTGGCATCTTGTTTTCTAAGGCTGTGGATGATACAATTTACACAAAAATTAGGGATTTTAAACTGTTCATCCACTTCATATGTACATACAGAGAATTTTCTAAATGTGAACAGTACTGCATTATATTTTACTATGTACATTGCAGAAGTACTTAATAGACTTCCTGTTAAACCAAATCCACACAAATCATGTTCAATACAAAAACATTATCTTCCCCATCAGGAGTTTAGTATACAGAAACATGCTGGGTGCATGAAACCTTTTAATGCTTTTAAGAGAGCATTAACACAGAAGAAAACTTACATACTTTATATATCCATTATTGCCTATATTTGTAGAGTATATGTATGTTAAAATGTCCTTTAACACTGAAAAAAAAATGTTGTAGCACTACTTTGTAAACGACATACTTTTCTTGTAAATTCCTCTGTTCTGAGACTGCAAGGTGGATCTGGGTCAAATCACACCACCATTATTGTCACCTTTTCCCAAGCTAGCAGGAGTGTGAAATTAAAAAGGCTAACACCATGTTATTCAAAAATACTCCAGAAAGTTCTTGGGATAAAGTCACTATTCCTGTAACCTGGTACGACCAGGTTTAAGTTAACCGATTTTCAGTCCATTGATTTGAACTAAGATATGCCAGAGCCAGATGTGAACCTTCATTTCCTCCTATCCTAAATATTTAACCGTTGATCTGGCCTGCACAAGTACAGTACTATCTAGTGACTCATCTATGTTTGACACCATGAAGAGAGTAGTAATCATGTTACCAATAACAATCACTCCCTTTTTTCCCAGCCTACAGGAGACACAGTTTGTGTAAGTTATATGGGTTTGTTCAGGTTTTGTTTCTCTGTGTGTAGAAGAGAGAAATGCTGTGTGTGAAAAGTGATTACTGAGGAAATTAACTGGAAGACACGGTGCATAGTTAGCTCTCAAATATTTAAGCCAGTAGTTAATAATTTACGTTGCATGGGTTGGGAAGATCCGTTGACTAATGCAGATTCTGGTGAAAGCATAAGCCTAAAACTCCTCATGCCAATCTGGCAGCAACCTTTCCTAAAGACTTCATCAGAAAAAGAAAAAAGAAACCTATGATGGAATTAATAGTTTTTCTCAGAAACTACTTATCAATTAATACAAAGTATTTTTCAGAATATTCAGAAATATTGGGCAAAACTTCCTCCGAAGGTAGACCACCTTTATAGGAATTGGTGAGAACTGGTTTCAGGAACTGGTGTCTAGCACAGATCGTCTCTTATATAAATCAAAGATCAAGTTCGGATTTTATATTATTGCTGTTAAGAAAAATTGTTCCCTTATTTTTATGGCATATTTATAAAAACCGAACCTGTACATTTATTATCTGTAAAATGACAGCTGCTTTTTCACCACCCAGCACGCTTAGACAATGTAGATACTGTGATAACACCTTCACACAGTAGAAAGGAAGCGAATAATTACAACCTATCAGACGGAATATAAGCATTCAAGTATCAGCTGTCAGAAAGTGGGACTGAACATTCATGTGATTAAGAATAAATTGTACTAGACTTTTTTTTAAAAAGAGAGACAATTCTTCAAGCTGGTACTTTATAGCTTATATATTAATACAAAGGAAAAAAAAGCTAAAAGAAGCCATAGAAGAAATAACCGTGGGAAGGCATGGGAGGAGAGTCTGGACACAGATGGTTACGGTTTGTATTTATTCTCAAGGAATTATCACAAGGCAGCCCATCGGATGCTGAGGAAACCATGTATTTGGAAGCCAGCATATACTGTGTTTAAAAAGATCATCCATCCCGTCAGAAACAGAAATATCCTACATAGGAAGTACGGAGGCTGCGGTTTGTGTGCAACCTCGGCCACCTCGG
>NW_010518317.1:0-13036 GCF_000687285.1 Phaethon lepturus | reverse complement strand
CGGCCCTCCCCCCTTCCTCGTGGCAGGCGAAGACACAGGCAGCCATTTCGGCTGCGTACAGATCGACACCGCCAGGACTCCTAGTGCTGAAGAGGACAAAATTCCCTTTTGTGCAGCTTCAGCTACTTAATCTTCTTCCTCGCCCTCTCGTTGGTATCTCTTCGCTTTGGGACTGGGTTCAGCCACTCAGTCCCGGCTGCCAGGCTGACACCACCAGAGCGACGCTACGTTGTCGTATTTTCCTGATTATTTTAATTAAATATTATCACTTTCCACCTTCCTTCCTTTCTTTTAAAAAATAGTAATAATACTTTTTAATTAAGATTAAGGAAATGTTTGTATTCACAAAGCTACTAGTATTATTAGCTCTATAACACACATGATTGGCATCATAACTGATTTACTCCATTATGCTTATTTTGTACACTTTTAGGGATGAGGAGATTGTCCTCCCATCCACTGTAAGTAGACAGTATCTCTGCTGAAGAGAATTAGACTACCCACAGACTAACTTACAGAATTTGTTTCTGCATTAAGTACTTCAGAAACACACAGAAATCTTCCTGACGTACCCCACCCTCGCCAAACAACAAAAAAAACAACCAACAAAAAAACCAACCCAGCAACAAGAAATAAGCAATGTTATTTTAGATGTGCATAATTTAGTCTTGGTCAGTAATCCAAGGTACAGCAAAATACAATTTCAATAAGCAAATGAAAGATACAGTTACAATCATTACTTCCCTTGTCTTTGTGTTTGTAAAATCAACCCAGAAGTGATTTTTTTGCAAGTTTTCAGTATATACAATAGCTAAGGAACCTTATCACAGCTGTAAAACATGTAATACTAGCAATGTTCCAAGGAAAATATTAGGCTTTCAGATCACTTAACATATGATAATAAGGGTACATTTTGGAACATGCCACTGTTATCTTGTGTATTTTAATAATGGCTTCCTCAACTGTGTAGATTGTTAAAACTCCTTAATACTCTATCACAAAAGTTAGCAAAAAGCAGCAGTCTATTTTTGCCACAAAAATGGCCCCAAAAAAGGGTAACATAGAAAATTTTATGGGAAATTACACATAAAAATAATTCCAAACAATCTTAAAGTGGTTTTGTATTGAACAAAACCCGCACTTATTCTGTGACACTAAACACAGTCATAGGTCATCTTGGAGTATACATGCAAGAAAGCTCTTTGGATCAGGACCAAAACATTTTTGCAAGTGACAGTGTACTCATGAATTTGAGTTTTATGGATCTTAGAATGAAGAATAAGTTTGAACAATTTAGGATCATACACTACCCTTCCAAAATGAGAGGTAGATCGTATTTAGAAGTTGATGGCTCTGCTAGCAGCATGGCAATAAAAAGCATGCCTTTTATCTTAGGAGTGGAAGGCTTTGCATTAACATCTATAAATCTTAAGTCCAGCGTCAGTGCTGTCATAATATCACTCAAATTTTATATATATGTATTTTTTATATACATCATCTACCCATCTAAATGTGTAATGGCTGGCTAGTTTATAATAAAGAGTATCTTCTTCAAAGTAACAATACAAGACTAGTTGCGTCATTTCAAAAGTCTACTATTACTCTAGCTGGAGAAATAGTCAGTACCTGACCTCATGATGGTGGTTTGAAAAATTTCAGCTCTCTATATTAAAATTTCAGACTTGCCCCTGAGTTCACTACGTACGTGTTTAAGGACCAGCATATAGTCAAGAGCTCTGTTGGGCCAAGGCCCAAGTGCTCAGTATCATGAAGCACCAAACACCACGCTACACTCTGCGATCACTTGCAGCAGCCCCATCACTGCTCCCTGACTGCAGAGTGAGTCCTTGCAACAGAGCTGTTTTGCATTAACAGTTTCTGACATTTACAGTCACATCTCTCTGTCTGTCTTTGTTTATTTTGCTAATCAAGTTTATTTGGCTTAGGAAGTTGTAAAAGCTATTCTCAAATAACTGAAGCTTGCTGGTCTCTTTGCAGACATGAAACCATATATTTTATGTTTTCTTCTTTTGATTTTGAGGATGAATTTAATATTTTAAATCAATACTTTAGGACTATCTGCAAACTAGATGCTTTATCCAAACTCTGCTTAATCTTTCTACAGGATGCCTACCCTTTTTTTTTGATAGCAACAAGCTCATTGGGTTCAAAGCTCTAATACTGAGAGGCATAATAGCTTGGTTTATTCAGCTTTATAAATCATCTAAGGCAGTGCTGACTGAAGGTTGAATAAACACTGAGTTTATGATATCAGTAAACTCTCAGGAGCTAAAAAATTGGGGATAAAATCTTCCCCAAACTAATAAGATATTAATATGCAATAAAATTAAGCAAATACTTTTTTAAATCCTTAAAAATCAAATTAGACATCCGACTTATATTATTAACCCCTTAAATATAGGAAAATACAGAAATTACACAAATGGGCAGTTCTGTTTCCTAGATAGTCACTAATTATTTAGTTCAAGATAGTCTTGATAGTCTCACTGAGAGTCTAAAGATATGACTGTGCTACGAGGTGATGGTGTATCCCTGCAAGATGCGAACATTCAGAGCTCTTTAAAAATTGTTTATCCATAATGATTATGCAGCATTTAGGGTACTGCAGTATAAATTATTGGGTTGAATCATCTGAACTAAAGCACAACTTTAAGTAATCGTTTTACACATAGCTGTGTAACACCAGCTGAGCCTAACTGCCTTCAGTCACCACTTTTAACATTAGCAGTTAAGCCATCTTAAGGAAGCTAAGACATTCAGAAAATAAACTTTATCTGAACCCTTTGTTGCTCCCAGGAAAATGCCATTTGAATTTTAATGCTCTCATTCACAGACTGTCTAGATCCACCCAGTTTTATTTCACAGTTCCATGGTCTGCATCAGACCTTTCTAGCAAGCACTATTTACTGCAAAAATGGAATCTCAAGGCATCATACATATACCTTAATCAAATTATTGATAACTGAACAGAAATAATGAGTTTTTCAGAATTTCAAAAGCCTAGCAAAAACTTTCTGCCATGCGTTTTATACATCTGTTATTATTGAGACACCTAGATTGTTTTTGTTCTTGAGAGACATGGCCAATACACTGACACAGGGCACCCTTATCAAAGCTGTCTCAGCCTCCTTGCATTTCTCCATGCTTGGATACATCAAGCAATCCTGTGTTTATCCTCACTCCTGAACAAGACAGAATTGGAGCTCTGCTTAAAACCACTCCTGGCCCAGAATTTAGCATCTTGGATGTAAATTTTGAATTTTCCCTCTCAGTTCTTCCTATACATGATAGACATGATATACGTGATCAACATGTAATTTTTCTTCTTTGGACTTACTAAGTTAGCTTGAACTTTAGAAAATAATTCCATTATCAGTAGTACCACATCTGTGCGCCAACCTTGCCACACAGAAGTACAAAATTGGTGCATTTATGTTACATTACTCATAGAACATGATACAGTTTGTATCAGCTTGATGCCTTGATGTCTTTTATAGTTCAAGCAGCCATGACAAAGTTAACCCCAAAACCTTTTAAAAGTATTTGAGCGTACAGGTTGTATTTATCATTGACATGTTGAATGGCAACTGATTTGATTAAAGATTAAAATCTAGATATTTAAAAATAGTTGAGCTATGGCAGAAACAAGCTTATAGCTCAAGGTTACCTTAAAAAGAATGTGTCTAGTATCTGCAAGGTGTAAAAATAAGAATTTTTCTGAGATTTTAACCCATTTATCTTCAACTCCACAGTGTCCAGTCAACACCAGTACAGTATAGCAAAGGCTAAAGAAGAAAATGGACCCTGCGAGCAGCCATAGGATGATGGAACGATTACTTCTCAGGGCTCCAGTTTGCAACATGGTGTAGGAACGATCCAGAAAAACAAGTCCTCTTCACATCTTGAAGTCCCTGAAAACACTAATAAAATTTTAATGTGATCTGGATGTCTAACCTTTCTAGATCACATTGAAAGATTCAGCTTTCACCTTGAATGTTTTTCTCTCATTTTTTGTAACAAAATTCACCTTCCAAAAACCATAAATTCTCCTGAAGATCTACCATCAAGACTTTAAACTCACTTGTCCACTTTCAAATCCATCTGAAAGCTGC
The DNA here is from genome assembly GCF_000687285.1 of Phaethon lepturus. Taxonomy (NCBI): domain Eukaryota; kingdom Metazoa; phylum Chordata; class Aves; order Phaethontiformes; family Phaethontidae; genus Phaethon; species Phaethon lepturus. The sequence goes on along the minus strand of NW_010518317.1, from coordinate 8,903 downwards.
AGGCAGGTTGCTTTTTAATGGTAGGCTTTACGATGTATCAACTGTAGTTTGCCTCTGTCACTCTGCGCTGGAATAGGCACCATCTCTTATTCCACAGCCAATGTAAATAATGCATCCTGCACTCCAGTGCTTTTGACAATACCAAAACAGTGAGGTGAAGCCTGGATCCAGGTCTGCACTGCCAAATGTTCCAGCACTTCACAGATCCAGGCATAACCAGAGACTTTCAGATACCTTTTAAGGCACAAATGTGACCCATCAATCCCTAGCTATTAAACCATTTACTAAATAGCTGCTTCTGGTTTTATTCTGGTTTTGGTCTGCACACCTTTTTTCTTTATAGTAAATAGTTTCTTGATCATTTAAATCTGTCTTGGAGCACTCTTGGTGGGCTTCTGGTCTTGTCCCTATTCCTTTGCCTCATTGGTTAGCCTAGTCAGAAATGAAAACCTTTTTGAGAGAGCAGAATTATTAAAATGCAGGAGAGGATAATAATGTTTCCCCATTATCTCCTCTTTTTACTTGTTGAAGAGCAAGTATCCTAATAAGATTTGACCTAGAACTTGTTGAAGTCAACAGGAATCTTTCCATTAACTTTAGAAAGCTTTAGATGAGGTTTAGAAAATCCAACAGGGACCAGATGGTACTGATCAGTTTTCTTTGTTCTGTTTGTATTAACCAATACCAGAAAAAAAATACCATAAATGTTATTGCAGTGTTACAGGGATAAGCTGATACTTGATTTGACTGTTATGGAAGGCCAATCACAGAGCAGTAATTCTAGGTTCTGGATATGAAAGATATGAATATTAACTGCCCATGAGACCATCTGTTCTCCCCTTGTGATGTTTTTGTTCCAACTGCTGGTGAATGTTCCATATCAAAAACCATACAACCTTTTAAAGCCTTGGTAGATACAAAAAGGGGATTTTTGAAAAATATTTCCTGTTAATGATACTGGGATTAGCAAGGGTGAAATCTTTTTAGAACTTCATTTTACACAAGTCTCTAGAAACAGACCTGGAATCAATCCACGGTTTTGCTAAGCTGTTAGACTCTTGTTATGAAGCCTTTTTTTTTTAATTAAAAAAATGCTTTTTCACATGATATGCTGTTGGAGTGGTATGTTATTAAAAGTAAAATTTTCATCCTTGAATCTCTCTGTTTAAAATGAAGGCAACAGGTAAATCAAGAACAGGATGTAAAAGTGAAAACAAAGGTTTTAAAATATTTTTGGTATTAAATATTTTACTTGTCTGCAGTTATGAATCTTTGGTCTCCCAATATGTTTTTAGAAAGAGAATTGAATTCCCAATCACATAAATAGTGTCTTTGTCTCTGTAAGAAAAAATTCCACAGTTTCATTGTGCCAATGCTATTAGGATGCTATTTGATGTGTACTTCTTTGTACAAAAAAGTGGTGCGGCACCTATGAGAACAGAGTTCAGGAAATATTTGTGAGAACAGCATATTTATCTGTGTCCATTCATACAGTAATAATAAGGAAACAGGGTTTGATGTGGATTTCACTGAGTTTATTGTGAGTCTTCCAGTGACATTAATGCACTTTGGAAGAAGTCCATGATAACCGTTACAGTACGTTAAGAGATCAGCTTTCAGTGCAAAGGATCCCCAAACATATTGCAAACACAGTGTGGGTGTAGGTACCCTTCAAACATATTCTAAAAGCATATGACACTAAAAGAACCATAAAAATGGGCTACCTACTTGAAAATGCAGAAAGAAATCTAGTTGAAGATGTCCCTGATCATTGCTGGGGGGTTGGACTAGATGGCCTTTAAAGGTCCCTTCCAACCCAAACTATTCTATGGTTCTACAAAAGAAGTGTGGAGTGGACACTCAGACTGGAGGTGTCCAGGACAGTGGAGTTAATGTAGTTTGGATCTGCTCTTTGAATGCCAAAACTTTAAGGAATTTTTGTATCTGGTGTTGGACTCATCTTTTGTGAACAGTTACATGTGCAAATAGTGCAGAGCAGCTTTTAAAGGAACAGAATGGAACAAGCCCAACTGTAGGTCTCAAGCCTCAAGTACATAAATAAAAAAGGAAAATATTCTGTATGAGGTTTGGGTTTAGGGCTTTTCTTTCAGTTTGATGGAAAATTGCTGTATGTTTCGCTCCATAAAAACTGGAATTTCAGAGAAAATTCAGATAAACTCTGATGAGGATCCCAGCACAACAGGGTTCCTACGCACTATGGAGTACTCTCCCCTTGGAGGTAGGATGCCTGGGCAGAAAAAACCAGTGCGAACTAGAGTCAATCTTACATGTGTAAGGGTGCATGCGGGGAAAACTCATCCTGCAGTGTTCAAAATATAGGAGATGTGAACCTGTTTGTGAATCCTCCAGACAAATTAGGTAGGGGCTTAAAAGTAATGAAGAAGGTTGTCAGAATATAACGAATTCCTTCAGGCATTTCCCACACTTCCTCTGAGAATGTCTGTAGCTGGCACTGTTACCCATGTACTGACTCATGATCACTGTATTTCCATGAGCTCCTGTTGCTGTTGTCATTTAAATACTGATATATCTGAGTGGACTACACCATATGGTGGCATTGCTGCACTGGGTACAGTTAAATACAGAAATGACGTGAATTGCACGAATGAAGCCATATTTTTAGTATTCAGAACGGCAACATAGGCCAGATTTTTCCAAAACCCTTGGTTCTCATCAGGGTATCAAAACAAGGACCAGATTCTCAAGTTTTCAACTTGCAGCTGCTTGTACTGGGACAGTGATTTTTCAGACGAGTTTTCAGTCAAAAGTGCTATGATCTTTTGATTATGTTAATCTGGTATGAAAACAAGCGTTGAGATGCTGCAATTTCCCCATGGACTGGAGATTTTTATTTCACGTAAATCTAGAAACTCATGATGTCAGCTGGGCTTGTTCTTACTCTGCTCATTTAAATCTGCATGACCCCATGGGCTTTCTGAAGTCTCTCCTGAATGCACGGATCTAAGAGGAGAATCAATTCCATATGTGAGAAACCTTCTAAGGGAGCACAAAGACCAGTAGGATCCTAGTGTGAATGAGATTACAAATTCCTGGCTACTAGCCCTGGTTACTTCACTTAACTGAGTGGTAATTTCTTCAGTAAACATTGTTAAAAATGGAATTCTGTTTGTCTATACATGCAACTACTTACATGTTATTATACCTAAATGAGAAAAAGCATACACACGAAACAAAATATGTGCCTAGCTGGTACTTTGAAAGGATGCGATGTTGCTTACAAATGTACGTGCAAACTTAGTCCTCCCCAAATTATGAAAGTAAGAAAGTGACCAGTGCAGGTACTGAAACATTTAGGATAAATTTATGATCCTTAGCTAGAAAGTTAATTTCAGAAACTCTCAATATTATTCAGATCTATCTGATCTCTTCCTTATAACATCAGTAACTGACTATTTGGTCATAGTACAGCTGGTACTCCTGTAATGTGATGTTACTCTTCCTTATAACATCAGTAACTGACTATTTCGTCATAGTACGGCTGGTACTCCTGTAATGTGATGTTGCTGGCTTCTGCTGAAGCCCTTTTACTAAACATCTGGAATATTTTTATGTGTTTCCCTTGTGACATGAGATGACTCCAGTCAACATTTCTCATGTTAACTGCTGTGAATTCTTTCTTTCTTGTGTCCTGGGCATACATATCAACCCTCACCGTTTTCAGAAGGACAGTCCTGGCATGTGACTTGGAATATTGCTGAATCGTACAGAATGGTTTGGGTTGGAAGGGACCGTTAAACACCATCTAGTTCCAACCTCCCTGCTGTGGGCAGGGACATCTTGCACTAGATTAGGTTGTTCAGAGCCCTATCCAACCTGACCTTGAACACTATCCTCCTTTTTCAACCTGCCGCTGGCTCTTGTATTATGCCGTAGTTCTTATCATGACTTAGCCCTTCTGTGTCCCTAGTACCGTCTGTTTTGTCTCCTCCCTTGTCAAACGCTGCAGTCGGTTAATGATACCCATCTTGCACACACATGGCTTGTTTTCCCCTAAAGGCATACATGGTTTCTTTAAATAGACATACTTTCTTTTGCATTCACTTTTCAGGCATTTCAGTTGGGAGATTTCCAGTAATGTAGCCCAGAAGGGAAGCCATCTTGTATGATAGTAATTTAAAAGTATCATGATTTTTTTTTCTGTGAATTACTCTAATTCTAAGGACAAGATAGCCGAGACATGCTTAAATATGCTTATTTCCCTCCTTTCCTAGTTTATATCTTCTCTCAAGGCAATGCAGTATTTCTGACAAATGGAATTAATTTTGAAAATGTGATTGAGGAAAGTGTAACACTGAGGTAATGTTATACAAGATAAAAGAATTTATCAGCTATGCATAATAATCAGATGATAATAATAATAATAAACTGAAAGAAGAGTGTATATGTTCAAAACGGGAGGGACAATCCATGAACAGATCTAAGAAGTATCACTGACATCAACAGGACGTTTGATACTCAGCATGTTAGTTCAGTCTAACCCTATCTAACAAGTGGCAATATTTGCAATGACTGTTCAAAGGGTATTTTTATATCAAAGTCAAGTGTAACTGCAACTTCTCCCTTACAGGGTGTGAAGACAAAACCTGTAATTCTCCTCCCACTTTCAAGTCTTCCACAGTGGTACAACTCATTAATATCCAAGCAGCAGAAAACAAAGGAAAAGCACACCTTGCACATTTTTATCATTTGAAGGAAAACTTATGCAGATAATAAGCAGTTTAATTTCTTCCAATGATTCCTGTAAACAATTTTCATAAACACTAATTATTGTATTGTCTTCCTGAGCCCACTGTTAGGAGCAAGTGCTATTCATTTTGGTGTTAGTGTTTTAATTTGTCCTGAGAACTTTAGGTTTCACAGAAATGGCACTTAGTCACCACGGAATAATAAGGTACACTTCCGGAAAACATTCTTCTCTCTAATCTGCAGATTGTTTGTGATTAAAGGCAAGAAGGGTAGTAAATAATTGTCTAGGGAGATTTTATGCATGTATAAACATGCCTGGAGGAATGGGAAGGGGTTGGTTTAAGAAATAAGGCTGTCTTTGTTTAAATCCTATTCTGAGGCTGGGTGCAAACAGAAGAAAAAGTGCTGATTGTCTTCCCTTGCTGTAAATCATGAGTTACATTGGCATCCCTGCAAAACCAGTGAAATGAAAGGAAAATTGGAACATTTTATTTGCTAATATATTTGTGAAAGGTGGTAATTGTACCTGCGCAGCTGAAGGTCATACCAGTCTGCCCTACTTCAGAACTTATTTCCTGCTCTTTTCGCTTAGAGTATGAATCCAAATGATTAATAAGATTTAAGAAAACTATGCACAGAAGCAGTACAAAACATGGGAATGAGGCATATGTGTGCATGTAAAGAAACCAAAAATACAGATAAGAGCTTAAAGGTTTGCATATGCAAATATGCACAGGCTGTGAGTGTGTCTGTGCAGGTTTACATTAAAGCACGGAATGAAGTATTAGTACGCTTACCCTCTGAGAAAGGCTAACTAGAAATGCAGGCTGTTCCTTCTGCTGTCGTGCAGATCTATGGATAGGCTATTAGCAGAGTTAATCATATTTTAAAAATCCAAGTTCTTCTCTGACTGGCCGAGAGCAGGTGCCCATAAGACACCTCTTACTCTTTTTAAGGGGTCATGTAGCAGCTATCTTTGTTGCACATCCCTAGGTTTCTGTCATGTTTTTTATAGCTCCACTTCCTGGAGCAATGAGAAGCTTCATTTTCCTTAAAAAGGAAGTGTCCAATGCTACAAGGATTGTTGGAAAGCTTACAGACCTAACCTGACCAGATTCAAAAACCCCAATGGCAAGACTTAAGAATCAGCATATTTGCTTTCGCTACAAATCTCATGACCTTTTAAACTGGCTCATTATTTTTGAAATATTTTTGAGCCTGGCTCAAAATATATTTGAGCTTGCTAGTAGTGGGCTTACTTGTATTTTTGGTCTGCTGCAGAGGCAACTGAAAAAACTGCTAAAACTTATCTACACCGATCAGCCAGCTGTTGGCAGGAAGTGAGAACAGTTAATGGGTAAAGGTACTCTGGGTACCATTTTGCTGAGCCTGTTGAGAACATTCTGTTAAATAGCGCAGATATTTACAGCATGATCAAACAACAGCAAAGCACGACTAATGTTCCCAAAATAGGTAGGAAGGTTTTTCTTTCTTCCTTCCCATTCCATTCCACCACTTTTCAGATAAATTCCAGTTCTTTTATTTTATTATGTGGTAATACTGTCTCTTCTTGGCTCAGGTTCTATTAGTGAAGGTTTGAAGTGGTTATTAAAAAGAAGGGGAAGAAATCTTAAAAGATCAAGAATATTTTTTGAAGGAACCTCACTTCAAACTGGGGTAAATTTACAAAATGTAAGGACAGAAGAAATGTCATACTGAGTCAGACCATTACCCCTTTCAGGCCAGTGCTCTGTCTCTAACACAGGCAGTAAGAGGTGCTATTTTGGGAGAGTAGTGATGATCAGCTGCATTACCTTCCTCTTAGCGTATTCCAGCATCCAAAATCCCCGTATTAGTGAAGTTAGAGGGCAAGTCCCTGCCTATTCCTTTTAATATCTGTCTCTAGACTATTTCCATAACTTTCCTTATGATTCATTTACGATCCTGCTGATACTATTTGTCTCCATAGCTTCCTGTTGCAAGAGATTCTAGAAGTCCTGTATGCACTGTGTAAAAAGATACTTTCTACTGTCTGGTTTAAACTTATCTTCTGTTGGTTTCAGTTGCTGCTCACTCATCTAGTACAGTGGGGTTTAGTGAATAACGCTTTCAACTATGCCTTATTCATCACCTTGCAGATATTGCAAACCTTGGTCATACTCTGTTTTCTTCTCTCCAGACTGAAGACTCCCAGACTCTTTAGTGTCTCTTTGTAAGGCGATTGCTTTACCTTGTTACTCTTTTTAGTTACCCTTCTCTGTGCTTTCTTTAACTCCATTTTCTGAGATGCTGAGACAAGAAATACACACACTATTCAGGTGATATTGCTGCTAGAAAGCTACAATGTAGTTGCCATTACTGAAACTTCGTAGGACAAATCCCGTGATTGGAGTGCAACTATCGATGGATACAGGCTGTTCAGAAGGGACAGGTGAGGAAGAAAGGTCATAGGCATTGCCCTCTACATCAAGAAATGGATAGAGTGTGAAGAGCTGCCTCTGAAGAATAGCCATGAGCAGGTTGAAAGCTTATGGACAAGAATCAGAGATCGAGGCGACAAAGGGAACTTTGTGGTTGGTCTCTACTACAGGACACCCGACCAAGGGTAGTCTATTCACGAAGCCTTGTCACTCCAGCTTCAGGAGGCATCGCACTCGCAGGCTCTCTCTCATCCTGCTCAGGGATTTCAATCTCCCCGACATCTGCTAGAAATGTAGCATGTCAAACTGTATGCAATCCAGGAGACTCCTGGAAATGCATTGAGGATAACTCTTTAGATTAGATAATAGGAAAAATTTCTTTACTGAGAGAGTGGTCAAGCATCGGAACAGGCTGCCCAGAGAAGTGATGGAGTCACGATCACTGGGGGTGTTCAAAAAACATGTAGATGTGGCACTTCGGGACATGGTTTAGTGGTCATGGTAGTGTTGGGTTGACTGTTGGACTTTATGATCTGAAAGGTCTTTTCCAACCTTAATGATTCTGTGATTCTATGATTCTTAAATCAGGTAATAGACAGCCCTACTAGAAGGGATGCAATCCTAGGCCTGTTGGTCACCAACACATGTGAGCTAATTGGTGACGGGCAGCCTGGGCTGCAGTGGTCATGCACTGGTGGAGTTTGCAGTCCTGAGGGGTATGGGGCAGGCAAGGAGTAAAGTCACGTCCCTGAATTTTAGGAAAGCAAACTTCCAGCTCGTCAAGCAGTTAGTCAATAGGACACTCTGGGAAACTGTCCTCAGGGACAAGGGAGCAGAACAGAGCTGGCAGATCTTTAAGGATGCTTTCTTCCTCCTTCCTCTGCTCTAGCATGGGGTCCCTCCCACGGGAGACAGTTCTCCATGAACTTCTCCAACGTGAGTCCTTCCCATGGGCTACAGTTCACAAATTGCTCCAGCCTGGTCCCTTCCACAGGGTGCAGTCCTTCGGGAACAGACTGCTCCAGCATGGATCTCTTCCATTGGGTCACAAGTCTGGCCAGCAAACCAGATGTGGGCTCTCTCCATGGGTCCACAGGTCCTTCCAGGAGCCTGCTCCAGAGTGGACCTCCCACTGGGTCACAGCTTCCTTCGGGCATCCACTTACTCCAGCATGGGGTCCTCAACAGGCTGCAGATGGAGATCTGTTCCAGCGTGGAGCTCCATGGGCTGCAGGAGCACAGATGACCTCACCATTGTCTTCAGCATGGGCTGCAGGGGAATTTCTGCTCTGGTGCCTGGACCACCTCCTGCCCCTCCTTCTTCACTGACCTTGGTGTCTGCGTAGTTGTTTTCACATATTTTCACTCTTCTCTACGCCTGCAAGTGCTGTTGTCCCGATCCAACATTGGGGGAGGTTTCAATATGATCCCGAGAGCGAGATTAAGACACAAACGAGGTCAAATGCCCAAGACAGCTTCTATTATCAAAAGTAAAGAACTAGTAGCGATAGGACAGAATGGAATAAAAAGACAGAAATCAAACAAGCATTTGGGACAGAATTGCAAGGATAGTCAGCACCATGGATCCGCGGCGTCCCGGGGTCCAAGTCTCTTGATGTTTTCAGTGGTGGGCGATTGCGCTCGGAGGTGGCCGGCACGCCCAAGGGCTTGTCTTGGCAGTCCCTTTTACTCTCATTCAAGGCCTGCAATTTAGCATATCTTCGCATTCCTGATCAACACGTGGCTCAGGGGCTGG
>NW_010518316.1:16393-37471 GCF_000687285.1 Phaethon lepturus | reverse complement strand
CGCAGGTCCCATCTCAGGCTCCTCTCCAGCATCCCCGAGGAGCCGCGGAGCCAGCCCAGGGTGCAGTTATTCTGAGCACTCAATCACACGGTCTCAGAAACGTCTGAGCCAACTCTGACCAGCAGCGCTGCCAAGAGCTTCGCCTCAAAATAAAACAGCTACCCGGGATCTCAACACAGTAAGAAAGCGTCTCACCCTGCCGAGAAGATAGCAACTCTGGTCTCCAGCAAAAATGTCTGACAGAACCCCCTTCGAAACGGATATGCTGACGCTCACGCGATTCGTTATGGAGAAGGGACGCCGCGTTAAAGGAGCGACAGGGGAGCTGACACAGCTGCTCAACTCCATGCTGACTGCCATAAAGGCCATTTCCTCCGCAGTCAGAAAGGCAGGCCTTGCCCACATGTGAGTCCTACCTAGCCATATGGGGAGGAAGAGGAGGTAGAGACAGCTGGTTGCACAGCAAGGGTGGGGAGAGGGAAGGGATTCATAAATATGTTGCACCAGTGTGCCCAGCTGGCCAAGAAGGCCAAGAGCATCTTGGCCTGTGTCAGAAGCAGTGTGGCCAGCAGGAGTAGGGAAGTGATCGTGCCCCTGTACTCGGCACCGGTGAGGCTGCAGCTTGAATCCTGTGTTCAGTTTTGGGCCCCTCACTACAAGAAGGACATTGAGGTGCTGGAGCGTGTCCAGAGAAGGGCAACGAAGCTGGTGAGGGGGCTGGAGCACAAGTCTTATGAGGAGCGGCTGAGGGAACTGGGGTTGTTCAGTCTGGAGAAGAGGAGGCTGAGAGGAGACCTTATTGCTCTCTGCAACTGCCTGAAAGGGGGTTGTGGCAATGAGGGTGTTGGTCTCTTCTCCCAAGTAACTAGTGATAGGACAAGAGGAAATGGCCTCAAGTTGCACCAGGGGAGGTTTAGATTGGATATTAGGAAAAATTTCTTTATGGAGAGAGTGGACAAACATTGGAAGAGGCTGCCCAGGGAGGTGGTGGAGTCATCATCACTGGAGGTGTTCAAAAAACATGTAGATGTGACACTTAGGGACATGGTTTAGTGGGCATGGTGGTGGTGTGTTGATGATTGGACTTGATGATCTTAAAGGGCTTTTCCAACCTTAATGATTCTGTGGTTCTCTGATTCTATGTTGGAAGTGTCTTTTTTAACCTGGGTGACTGGAGGCATGAGGTCAAAGCCTGGATGATCTCTCTCTTTCTGGAGCATTCGAATACTGGGTGCAAGATAGACCTTTATACTAACTGCTGTTCTGTAATACTTTACCCTAAAAATGTAAGTCAGTCAGAATGTCAATGCAGTGCTCACCTCTTTATCCCTTGTAAATGTATGTATCCCCATTGCAGATGGGGAGTCTTAAAAGGCCCTGTATGAAAAACAAGCATAACAATTTGGCATCTGGTTGTTTAGCAAACGGAACAAAGGATTGCCTTAGCAAAGCCTGGAATGAACCAAGCTGCTCCTCACACAGCCAGGTGAAATAGATGTCAGTGTCATTCCTTTAGTGGTGATTTATCTGAGGCAGTTCAGAGAGCTGGAATGTCCTAATAAAATTACACACTCAAAATATACAGGTTTTGTTATGTAGTGAAGTACATGCCTGTGTATGTACATGTGCATAACAGCATAGAAAAGACAGGGAATATATGTGTGTAAGAAAGACAACATTTGTAATTTCTTCTTCTCCCTGCACGCCCCGCCCCCCCTGTGGAAACACCAAAATGTATGACACAGTTTTTTTTGTGCTTCTGTTGACTATTTGGTCAAGGTCCTCAATGATTTTTGCAAATCATGAATTCAATGTGTCAGTACTATCACCCTCACTTTTACAGGCATGGACCATAATATGTAAAGAGGACGTGAGACATACTCAAAGTTAACAGCAGCCTCAGGTTAGCATATGTCCTGACTGTTAAACTGTAATTTGTCTCTGTACTTACTAGGTGAAGCTGGGTTGTTTTGCCTCCCTGACTTAGAAGAACAGTTGCTTTTATTTCATTTTTATCTTTCAATATGCAATCTCTGGAGTATTTAGTAAGTAGGGAGAACCTCTGTTTGATAGACTAGAGGTGGAATAGCCACCTAGCCTATAGGACACACAAGCTACTGTGCTAGATGAATCTTTCCTTCAAAAGGAAAACATCTGTTATGTTAAGGACCAAATATCTCTTTCTATAAACAAATCCTTCAGGTGATGAACCAGAAACATCTAAAGCATCCAAACACACAAATGAGTAACTTGCACCATTCAAAGTGCTGCAACAAACCATGACATTTCAGAAATCCCTGTGGCAAACTTTCAGCCATGGTGACTGGCTTGCATCCATCTGCATTTGTGAAGTGAGAGAGCTCTGATTTTTCTAGCCTCTCCAAATAAGCAAGGGGCTAGAAAGTCACTGTGAAGTGACTTCTGTAATATTAAAGAGCTCAGCATGATTTTTTAACAAATCTGCCATTCAAAAGTAAAGGAGGACTTTTTCCAAGCCATAAACTTGAGCTGGGAATTTGCCCAAAAACACACTAACTGGAGAATGGGTGCTTAGCATTCCCTGAAAATCACAGTCCTTTCCAGTTCAGCATGGGGAATTATCTGGGGGTGTCTTTCAAGCTTCTAATTTTGGTGTGGCTGGGGACTGAGTGGATGTGGGTTAGAGGACCATCACAGAGCTTTGGGCAGCCAGAGGCAGAAAATAATACAGATGCGAACTGCCCCTTCTCCTTTCTCAAAGCTGCTTTGTGGGGCTGCTGGGGAAGCCTCGCACCCACTGGCTGGGCTGTGGGCTCCGCTCCTGGCCTGGAGGACATCCAAGACAGAGCAAAAGGACCCAGGTGAAGCCCAAAAATGATGCCATTGTTCTTTTTCTTATGCACGCTTTTATTTTCTAGCAGCAGCAACCGTCTCCTTAACAATTAATCCAAAAGTTGGAGTGGTGGGAAGGTGAGACGAAGGGGCCACCTTGACTTTTTTTTTTCCTAAAAACCTGTAACGTTGACATCCCTCAGGTTTCTTGATATTTTTACTTTTCTGTAGGTTTGGTATAGCTGGCACTGTGAATGTGACTGGTGACGAAGTGAAGAAGCTGGATGTATTATCCAACTCCCTGGTGATTAATATGCTCCAGTCCTCCTACAGCACCTGTGTCCTGGTCACGGAGGAGAACAAGGAGGCCATCGTCACCCCAAAAGACAAGCGGGTCTGTGCGGCTCCTGCCTTCAGGGGGTTTTCGGCTCAGGCAGCAGCAGGTGGCACTCTCGTTTCAAGTATGAAACCTGCGCCTGGCCCCCAAAACCAACCCTTCCCAGGGGAATTCAGAAAATTTGCACCATTACTGCGTTGTTTTGATTAATAACTGGGGTGGATGGCATGGCTTCATGGAGCTGTGGAGGGTAAAATTATTATTAAAGTTTTGTGAAGGGGGGTAGAATAATTATTTTGGAGGTTATTAACACACCCCAGATCCCAGGTGTAAGTGTACTATTACATTCCCTGACCACTGGTGTAGCGGTTTTGGATTACATTAATATTTAGGCAAGATAAAATGAGATGAGAGGCTGGCAGAACTGGGTTTTACATTACATGTCCAGAGGAACCTGACTGCTTCATCAGGCTTCCCTCAGGAGGGGATACTATTGCAGCGAGATACTGCTCACGCTGATGTAACCTACCCTTTCCCCAAGACATTTTCTTTGTGCCTTCTTACCCCCAAACCTCACATCACAGCCAAATCCTTTCATTCAGAACAAAACGTAACAAACGTAACAGAACAAAATATATTTACTTGAGAAACATACTGGCTTCCAGGATGAATCACTCCTTTTGCTTTCAAGTGAATTCTGGCATTGCTTGGCAGCAGAGGACTGCGCCTTTCTGTCATCAGATTTTGTGCTGTCTAAGCAGAAACGTGCCCTCTCCTATTTCTCCAGCAGGCCCTGCAGAGGGTGGGTGTTGAGCTGCAGGGCCAGCTAGGTCAACCGTGCAGCCTTCTCTGACAAGTCCTGTCAGGCGTGCTTGGGGGGCGAAACACAATCGTAAAAATGTGGGTTTTGTCAAGTAAGAGGAAACAATAGTGCAAGACTACACATCATTTAATGCTTCCCTTCCCATTTCTCTTGTAGGGTAAATATGTGGTGTGCTTTGACCCCCTTGATGGCTCATCCAATATAGACTGCTTGGCACCAATAGGAACAATATTTGCTATCTACAAAAAGGTAAGAGGATGAATGAGGCACACATGGCACGATTCGCTTGGGGAAAGCAAAATGTCTTCGTTATACCAACTTGCTCAGTTTTTTTCCTAGGTTATTTAAGTGTCTTTGGGATCAAGAGAGCCTTAGAAAGGGCAGAAGAGGTAACACTTGGGAATCACGTGTGCTAAAACGCTGCCTGAATTCCCAGGAAGGGGACACTCAACACTGTGAAATTGTTAGGTAGCAGCACTTCCCTCCTCCAAACACACACACACATTTAAATAAAATCCTCTCGCCATCAGGCAGCTGGTTAGCTCCTTCAGTGATGCTTTTGCAGTGCCTATAAATTACAGTATTTGTCTTCCCCAATACTGACCGGGGTGATGGTCCCTGCCTGGCCTGTATCATGGTTAGCAATGTGGTGCCCTCCCAGTGCGAGTTGCTATGCCTGTTACGGACAGGGGTTTATAAGCATGCTAACGATGGAGGCCACCTGAGGCTGAAGGAAGCAGCTACCTACAGCCACCGGAGCCCTGCCAGCATGTCTGCTCCCACGGGGCTACACTGAACAGCAGCAGCGCAGCCAGTTAGCAAACGTTAACAGTTAGAGTCGTGCCAAGTCTTGTGATTTGATTGCTAATCTCCCAGCAGTTGGTGTTTTTCCTAAAGCCTGAGCTCGCAGTCATATGACTATGGGATACCCTCAGCCATCACTATTGTGAAGTAACAGTTACAGTACTTGTGACTGCAAAGAGGTTTTTGCAGACTCAGATGCTACACTTCAAATATACAAAGATATGTTTTTAAAGCCCGTTGTCACCTTTTAGCTCAAAATTTTGAAATGGCTAGTCCTTGTATTTTACATTTCTGGCAGGCTATACACTAATCATGCCTGCTGAGAATATTTACTAATAGACCAAACAGTTATGACACAATCTTGACAGGATCATGGCACAAGCCAAGTGCTTGCATGTGGCCGTCCATGCTGTTAATGGTTAGTGCAAACCCCCATCACAGATGCAGCCCAGGCCAGACAATACTGAGCTGATGCCTGGGTATAGCTTGTGGAAAGAGCAGCCCAGGGACCACATCCAGTACCATCTACCACCTTGCTTTTTGCAGGGAAGAGAGTTCAGCTGTATGGATGCAATCCATGCCACGTGCCTTTATGGTAAACAAAGGGGTCCCCACCCTTTTCATTTATCTCCCTAAAGATAGCCTAAAAGACTCCTGACATTTACAGTAGCTGCGTTGTCCTAAAGGCAGTAAGCACCATCTTACTGTCTTAAAGGCAGTAAGCACCATCTTACAAATATTAAACATTAGCTTTCTCTTTAGCAATGTTGTGTTAAGTTACTCTGCGTAACTGTAAAGGCAAGTGCTCAGTATGATTAATATAGCTTAGCAGGTTGAAATACAGATTAGATTTCTCTACTATCTTTAACTCGCCTGGTAAAGTGTGTAAAGACTATGGACTCCCCAGTCTTTCCTAGGATTCTGCTTCAGAACAGAAACATGTCACAAGGAACTCATGTCATTCCCAAATGCTCAAGTTTTCAATTAATTTCCTGATCCTTCCGTAGTTGTTGTTCTAATACATATTAACATATTTGTTGTAAGTAGTGTTTCTAAGTTACTGGTTTTCATGTGGGTGGATACCCTTCTGTGCTTCATAAAAAGAAAATTGCATCGCTTTGTACAAATGTTTCATGTCCAAATGAAAACCCTGCTGCTAGGATGAAGCACAGTTTGTCAATTACAAGAACAACTTAAAAAATGTCCCTGGAAAGTTAGGAACAATGTTGAATTTCCAGACTTTCATTTGCATAATTACTTCTATTAAAATGCTAATTCCAAAGTACATGTCAATTAATATGCCTTCCTCTCAGACAAGACAATTTCATAGCAACACTATTAACTTTAAACACTATTCAATTCAAAACCTTTGCAATAACTAAATAAAAAGTGCTTTATTGATTGTTAATGAAGGGCAGTGTGAAAGGAATGAAAGTGAATAAAAATGTATCCCAGTGGATGAGAATCACTTAGGAAAGAAAATATAATTTCAAGCCATTTAAGGTTCATGGACATTATTTTGGGAAAGCTAGAACAATTGTAGTTCCAAAGGATGACCCTTAGCACCTGTCTGATATTGGTACCTTCCAGTTCTCAGGTGATTGCATAACTGATTTTCTCACTCTGTCAGCACCTTAACTTAATTTCCAAAGGCACACCCTCTAGAACTTAAATATTTGCCTCATTTTAGGAAAAAGAGACAATCAGTACATTTTGAACCTGAAGGTGGTTCTCTGGTTGCTCCCAATCCAGAGCCACCAACATGGTGGCAGGTACCATTGCCTCCTGCCAGAAATGCACTGCATCAGTTTCTTTGAGAAAACCGCCAGGAAATAAATACCATCTCAGGTTTATTTAATTTTCCACCTGGCTTTTACTTTCTGAAGTATGGGTGGTACTGTTAAAAAGACCAGAATAATCAGAAAGGTGGGGCTGAGGGAGGAGCTTTGCTGAATCAGCAGAAGACAGAGCAAGGCATAGGACCTTGACAGTCACTGCCACTGAGGGGCTCTCAGCTGCTGGATGTGGTAACAATAAGCATTTTTTGCTTGGATTCTTCCCAATTTTTCATGCCACTGAGCTGAATCTAAAACTCTCAATTCATACTGCACATATACGCTATGAAACTCTGCTGCTTTGTTTCATTCTGGTTTTAATTTGTAAGTTTCCCCAGTGCCTAGGATGTATTCTATTTCTCCCCCTTCATTGTCATGAGGACAATGTCCTCCCCTCCATGTGGTCCCTCACAAAGAAGGTGTAAAAATTCAGGGCAAACGCAAAGGATACTCATGAAACACATGATACAAATGGAGACCTGGAAACCAAGTCCTTCCAGAGCTGCTCCCAGTGCTGGTGAGAACTCCCTCATGTGATGTGGGCAAACCATACATGCAAAAATCAGGTATCACCTGAGGGTACCCCTATAGCCAGACTCTGTGGACCCCGTTTCATCTGCTTCACCAACAATGAGCCAAAGTGACTGTGTTAACGCTCTCACAGCTTCCCTGCAGTCCCTCTGCCTATTCCAGGGCTTTGCAAACCTCTGAAGAGGTTTCATTACCGCCATCTCATAGTCAAAATAGAATAGAAAGGAAACTCATCTGTGCAGCAGAAAGAAGTGAAAATATTTGGCAGCTATCAGAGTCTACCGGCCAGCTTAATTCCCTGGTTTGTTTCACAGTACGTGGTACTTGGCAGGACAAAACTTCTGCAGTCTTAACAATGAAGTATCAGGTGATCTCTAGCTTTTTCACATTCTGACAAGCTCTGCAAAATGTTTGTTTGAGACTGAGCTTTTTTCCTTCCTTCTGGAAGCTGGCTCTTGGAAACACAGTTGTGAATAAAGATAGAAAAACAAAGGAATTCTGCCCAACTGTCCATCTCCCCAGGGAGTTCCTCTGTTTTTTCAGAATGGTCAACAAATATGTGCTTTCTCAGCCATATAAACATAGAACATGCATTTAACAGATAGGACTGAAAAGCTAATCTCAAAAAAATATATTTTAAATCAATATTGTATGTACCCAGCAGCTACGTACACTGTATATACACCATGTTCTATAAAACAAAACTCACTAGTGTATTTATACAAAATTAATTTTTATTTAATGGTGAAAGCATACAAAAAGCTAGGAGAATTATAATATGTTTGCAACTAATTGTGTAAATTTATGTTTAATTCCACATTTAATGTTGCAAATAATTAGTTTATTATAGACAAGCATTGCTTTTGATGTTGAGATGTATGTGCCATGGGGATATATTTTTGAAAGAGAAGATGTTACGTAGGGTATAATAGTTGATTCTGTAAAAGATTGTTTAGCAAAGGATTAGCTACCAATAATCAGCATTCAAAGCTCTGGGGTATACAAATAGGAGTTTTAGCTAGTCTTCATTCATTATGTGCATTATAACCTCTCTGAATAAGCAGCTTGACATAGAGTAATTCCAGGGGACTGCATACCAGCTGTATTTGTACACGCTATATTTCAGCTCCCACAAAGAGCTGGTTAGCAACTGGATATTTTTCCACAGATGAACTTGGCAAAATAGTAATAAGTTTTGAGCAAAATACAGTTAAAAACTGTAAGCAAAAGTAACAGCAGTAACAAAATCTTTTAGCTGAAAATGACGACTTTTTGCTGTGCAATTACTCTCTTCATAGGCCATGAAAGATGCAGTTTTGGTATCCCAGATCTCAGTTTTCCTCTAGATGTTGGCATACAATCATGAATGGGATTCCCAGGTCACCCTTAGCTTTCCACCTTACTAGGACCATGATGAACATGCTCAGAGCTCCTTGCCATGGGGCACAGTAGAGAATTTTTCTGTTGGAGGAAAGGTGTTTTCCTTTGGAAAATATCTGTGGAAGGCATTCTTCATTTTTTAAAGAATTTATTCAATATTCATCAAGTATTTTATTTCCTATGCAAAACAATCTCCACTGTTTTTTATTTTTTTAACCAGACATTTTGGGCTAGACCTGCTATTTCTATTTGGCTGCTACTCAATCTAATTAAGCCCATGCAACCACTGATAAATTGTCTAAGTTTGGAACAATAAAATGCTAAACCACGGCCTGAAGAAAGGATCTGAAGGGCTTCCCATTTTAATTCCTCATGAACTACCATCAAAACATCCACAGAAGACCCACCACAACCGACAAGCATTTAAAAAAGCATTCCCTACGCATTTTGTAGTCCCAGGAGGTGAAAGCTGGAGGCAGCCTTCCCAATACTCTTGGCTCTTCTCCTTTCTCACCCCACCACTCAAATTCTTGTAAGCTGTGGCTGAGGAACACCCCCAGAGCTGGCTGGAAATATTAGCACCAGGTCTGCTTAGGCTATTGTTGTTCAGTGGTGACCAAAGTGCCAAATCGAAATACAAGTGTCAGAAATTGATAAAAAGCCTGGAGTAAAATGCCCTGTGAATGTTCTATGTAGAGTTATATATGCATAACTGCACACACACACTATACACATGTAAATATATTTGTTATTTTATATGTAATATGAACATTTCTATCACTTCAGTTACCCATCTCTTCACTACCAGAGACGAAGGCACAACCTTGGTTCTGTCATGTTGCACCATCTACCTTTTTATTCTGCATTGCTAGAAGCAATCTGTCTGTAATGTCTGTAATTACTGCATGCACCTCAGAGTTTTTTCCTCTGAGGGGTGTCAGTATGATAGCTTAAGTTCACATTTACAGAAAATTAGTACTTCTGTTCTGTCTCAGATTTCTGATGATCTTGAATTAACAGATTGGGGTGTAACGCTGAGGTATCAGCTTTGTTGTAGGCATCAGATTGATTGCATAACGTGTATAAAATAACAAACTCTCAACTTCTTGTCCCAGCGTGCACGTGCACTTGTACCAAACTTGCCCTGAACTAGTGGGAACAATCTCTATTTTGGTTGTTTTAAAGGCCTGCATAGAAACAAAAATGAAATCTGCCCCACATTAATATTGAAGTGTTGTTATTATTGTTTCTTATAAAAAATTAACCTTCAGTCCAATGGTAATTTTTCCTCAGGAAACAGACGATGAGCCCTCTGAAAAAGATGCTTTGCAGCCTGGACGCAATATTGTTGCTGCGGGCTATGCCTTGTATGGCAGCGCTACACTGGTTGCCCTCTCCACAGGGCAAGGAGTGGACTGCTTCATGCTCGATCCGGTACAGTCATAGTGTTAATCACATTGCCACTATCTTTTAGCGCTTTCCGTGCTTGTGTTTACTCATTTTTGTTACTCTTTGTCTCCGTGTGATTCTTTTTTCCACCCACGTCCTGGAGCATCCCACCTCCACCTTACAAGTATTTAATAATGCATGAGTATGTTGGTTGCAAAACCTCTGTTTCTACTCAGTGAAGGAGAGTTTAAGTTAAATAGCATTTTAACCCTGCTCATTGAAACCAGACTGCTGGTTTGCACAAACACTTAAGAAAATTTACTCTGAAGAGTGTCTTTGCCTCCAGGTAAAAGACTCCTTTCTCTTGCATCATGTTTTAATCCCAGCTGGCAACTGAGCACCACGCAGCTGCTCGCTCACTCCCCCATGGTGGGATAGGGGGGAGAATCAGAAGAGTAAAAGTTAGAAAACTTGCGGGTTGAGATAAAGAGTTTAATAGGTAAAGCCAGAGCCATGCACACAAGCAAAGCTAAACAAGGAATTCATTCACTGCTCCCCATGGGCAGGCAGGTGTTCAGCCATCTCCGGGAAAGCAGGGCTCCGTCATGCGTAATGGTTTCTTGGGAATACAAATGCCATAACCCCAATTGTTCCCCCCCTCCCCTTCCTTCTTCCCCACAGTTTATATACTGGGCATGACATCATATGGTGTGGAATATCCCTTTGGCCAGCCTGTGTCATCTGTCCTGGCTGTGTCCCCTCCCAGCTTCCTGTGCACTCCCAGCCTCCTTGCTGGCAGGCCAGCATGAAAAGCAGGACAGTCTTTGACTGCCTAGCAACAACCCAAAACATCAGTGTGTTATCAACATTATTTTAATCCCAAATCCAAAACAGAACCTCTTACTAGCTTCCATGAAGCAAATTGACTCTATCCCAGCTGAAACCAGGACATCTTGTTTTTGTTTTTTCTGTCTGTAGAACAGCCTCAGCATGTTCCATGTTTAGCCTGGGGCAAGGACTGTTTGTTGGTACAGTTGATGCAGAGTGATGTCTGATTTCCTGAGTGCAATTTAGTTTTATGGCTAAGTCCTCTAAGCTGCATGCCCAACAATTTGCAAAAGCACAACCATACCCATACAATTGGACATTTGCCATCCCTCAGTGCCCAGCCCAGGAGCCCAACAAGTGTTACTGGAGAAATGCAGGAAGGAGCCTTCTCATTTGAGAAACCAGTGTTAGATGTGGGCAATAACATAGGGGGGGGGGGTTGATAAAAGGATGTGCTTTTATCAAAACTCCTTTTAGCCTTTATAAATAGACTAATTCCAAGTGGGAAGAGCTGGGGGCTGAACTGCTCTAGTTAGAGACAGAGGAAGAGAAAATGGAAGTTGCACTCAAACTGCAGACAGCAACACCTGGGGGTAGCTGACCACATTCACTTTAAAGCATTCAGACAAGACAGGCAAGAAGAGTTAAAGAATCAGAAGGCAGTGTAATTTCTTAATTTGTAACCTTATGGTTTGTGGACAGAGGTGCATGATCCATCAGCTTTCAGGGCTGACTGGTATCCTTTTGATATGCTAACTCTAACAGTCAAATTGCTTTTTGTTCATAGTACCAATGTGACAAGTTTTAATGAATTTAAAAAAGACCCTGTGCTTTCTGCTCTGTTTGAAATACTGTGAAGTTATACACAAGACTGGTGCTGAAAAGACCAAGTTCTGCTAGCATTTCTGCCATCTCCAGTGTGACGACTGTTACGGAAGGTCAACAAAATTTTCTGCTACTTGCTAATAACTGGTCTATCCTGTTCTTCTCTAGGGTCTCGGTGAATTTATTTTGGTGGACAGAGATGTTAAAATCAAGAAGAAAGGGAAGGTATACAGTCTCAATGAAGGTTATGCAAAGTATTTTGATCCTGCAATGACAGAATATTTACAAAAGAAGAAATTCCCTGAGGTAAGAAAATATTAGCAACTGTACCCAATGTACTGTGCGCTGGCAAGCACTGCCTTCCACACAGTCCTGGCCGATGTGAAAGGATTTGAAGGCCTTGCTGAGTTCAGCCCCATGTAACCATTTTGCACCATCAGGTCCATTCTGGGTATATATCTAATGTGTTTTTTTCCGGTGTCCTGACATATTTATAACTTAGACTTTGGCAAGGAAATTCATAACTTGTTCGTCACTGTGTGGAGGAAATTGTGTTGTACATGAAGAACCAGGTTTTTCAACAAAGTTCTGAAACCATGCCAGCAAAATGTGGAGGTACCCCTATTTTCCAGCTTATTTGAATACGCAGCTCAGTCATATGTCCAACTGGGCATTTGGGGCTAGATTCCACGTATTGCCCAGAAGGTGCTTGTAGAGATCTGGGTGGCATCACCTTCTCCTTCCTGTATACACTTGCATCTGAGAAATGCAGTATCACTCTTGCACTGCCTACTTGCATCATACGGAGCATGAACCAACCCATAGGTTGAAAACCAAACCAACAGCGTGAGGCACGATTTCACTATATTCTGTTGTTAAGAGTATTATACTGTATCCCTCAGAGAGATAAAGCTGAGAATATCCCATGTCTGAGGAACTTCCTTGTGGGCGGACACAGCTCTGTATGGCCTCTAGTCAATGCTAGGGGGGACACAGCTCTGTATGGCCTCTAGTCAATGCTAGGAGGACACAACACAAGCTCTCAATGTGGAAAGCTGGAGGTTGTCTAGAAAGTGTGGCTATGTGACTAGTAAGTCATTATGAAACATGGTGACATGGAACAGCTCAGGACTGAATTTTGGCAGGAAACTGGTTTTAATGCTCTTCCTGTTAAAAAAAAAGCCATAGGATTATTTTTTAAGCTATTAGTTGTTGAGAATATTTATACAGGGCTCATGTAAAAATCAAAATATCCAGTAGAAAACTGCAGGGTGCTGTACAAGGAAATTGTAACAAGTAAGACTTTAAACTGTAGTCCTGTGAGACGCTGAAAATCTGAAATTATTACATTGGGTATAGCTGCAATGCTGACCTCTTATCAAAACCTCTTTTCCATATTACCCAGATTGTAGCTACAGAGGGAGTCACAGCATTTTAAATATATTCACTGTGAATATTTGAGGTTATTTTGAAACTTCGAAGTCTGCTTTCAGTCCAGCTGCGAGAGAAGCAGAAGCCCACAACACAACTTTTATACTTCCTGAAAACTAATCCAGCTGGGAAAGAGAAGGAGATCTGTGCTTCTTATTCTGCTCATGCTATGCTATGCATTCAGTATAATGCACTAACACTGGATTTATTAATTTGTGTTTTTGCAAACCACACAAGTGTTGTTTAAAGTAAAACTCTTAAAAAAATAATCAACCCCAGGCAACTATAAAAAGACTGAAGAGATTTCAAACTCAGTGGGGAGACCAGAGAGAGATATTTCACCACAGGCTCAATGAGGACAGGTCTATCATGTAATTCACTAAACCCTTCGCTTAGGACATAACAGGAAGACACTATTTTGTCTCAAATCTGTGCTTCATTTGAGGAAAACCTGTTGAAAGTGTTGTTGCACTAATGCAACAGAAGTTGGCAGAAGGTGTTTTTGTTACTTTAAAGCAAGCAGCACAGTAGTGCACGGGTTATGTGGGGCAGGGGAAGCCTCCTTGGAGGTGCTGAGCAACCACATTGCTTTGCCGCTCTGAGAGGCAGGGCTCTCTGTGTGAGAAGGGCCAAGGCACTGATGTGATGGCCACAAAGCACAAGGAAGTGCCCAGCCCATCTGAACACTTGCTATGAACCTGAGCTTTGGAAACAGTACAACTCAGTTCCATGATTTAAAATGGACATTATATTTGCATTGTGGGAGGATGGGAGAGAGAAGATGTTGCCACTCTCCCGCTTCCTGGCATTAACTGTAAGCCTTACCAGCTACATTGGTGATGCTCTTACTTTCCTTGCAGTGCCCAGGTAGAGCATTGAACAGCTTTGGTCCGTGTCTTCCTCTGTGCACCTCCACAGCAGGGTGTGGGGGGTATTTGATGGATACCCTCTGCCTGTGACTTGAGGGGGGAACTGATGTGTGGGGCATGGGGGAGCCCAGGTGGACCACTCTCACCCAGTGGCCTTCTGACCACTACAAGCCAAGATACTGGGCATTAATTTCAGCTACTTGTCACTTTCTTATCCCTTTTTTTTCCTCTGATCCTACCTTTACTTCCACCTTCTTGTGGTTCTTGGTCCACGTGCTGTTCAGATGACTCTCTAGAAGAGTCAGAAAACCAAAAATTTAAAAATAAAACAGGCAAACAAAGTACGATGTTTTCCACAACATGTTCCATGTTCTGTATCATTGCCATTGGTGACCAAATATTACAAATCAACCATTTATGTGGAGAGGGGAGATTTTCCCTTAGTGTCTAACAACAGTGTCCCAGATCAGACCATTTGGACTACAAAGCCATGTTGACCCTCACAGTTTTTTGTGGACCGTCATTCACCTAAGGCACCACTTCTGAGTTAAAAGCACTGGAAGAGTGCTGCTGTTCTGCAGGTCAGCTGTAAACCTCCTAACATTGTCATGTGGTTCTTAGTGAGAAATATTTGTCTAGACACATTTTTTTTTGGAATGAGAGTCCAGAGTAAGGCTAAGTTTTTGTTAAGCATCACAAAATCTCCTGCTGCTTAATGAGCTTGAAGAGCAAGCTGCTATTTGCAACACTACCTGTAATGCAACATGTTTACTGCAGTCTGCAGCCTATAATGGGTACTGCTGGGCCAGAAACTATTTCTGCACAAATTTCACTCTAATTCCTTCACAAAGTGGGTTCTCCCTCCAGTAATGCTTGCAGGGCCCTAGCCTCTGGCTAGCACTGGTTCACTGGTGATAGAACTCAAACATGCTGTGGGCACCATCATACTTTGATATTCCACCCGTTTTTATCTTTGCTTCCTACAGCCACAAGAGCAGTTGGGTCTCATCACAGCCTGGTTAAGGATTTGTCTTAGCAATGCCATCAAAAACTTACCATTAACAGCATATTTCAGCATGAAGCATTCTTCTGCCAGCCATCCCAGCTGTGCTTGAGTGACATAAAAAAGCTAATAAAAACGCTGTGCTTTTGTCACCATAACTGTATGTGGAAGGAAGGGTGCAGAGTTTTGCTGCTGTAGTCTGTAAAGAGACTTTTTTCCCACCACTCTCCTAGTCATCATAGTTATGTGAAAAAAACATGGTCTTGTTCTGTCGTGGACGAACATAACTAGTAGAACAGTAGAATAAAGAAGTGAGAAAGTCACTTCCATCACATAGTGAAGAAAAATATCACTGGACTTATCTGTTATGAGCCATTTTTGTTCCTCTGGGTTAAGCAAAGAAAAGCAGCGGAAAGGGTGAAACTAAAAGCAATCACAAGTCTACTCAGATGCCACAGACGCTAACCAGTGGAACATCAAGGTTCTCCAACTTTCATTAGCATCAGCCAAACCACTGTGAAGCGCTCACTGGGCAAACACACAGCTTGGCATTACTCAGAACTTGGGATGAATTTCCCTAGCATTCATGCTCTGTTATTTTGTCTGAGAAGAAAGGCGGGGCAATGTGCCAACATGCATGCAACACCTATTAACTTTCTCATCTGTAAGAAAAATGCATGAGTGACCAAACTGGAGAAACAAGAAGTAACATTTCTAATAACTAAAAGGACTACTTATTCCTCCCATGCAGGTAGCTGGATGCTAAGGGAAGTGAAAATTTTATTTCAATCTGTGGTTCAAGTGGTAAGCATAACAGAATGGAGGAATTTCTCTTCTGTATTTTTCTGAGCACAGTCTCAGCACTGTGTTTCTAGCAGTGAATTTTTTTTTTCATTTTTATTTTATTTTTTTATTCTTACCTATATTTAGGGTAAGAAGCAACTAATATTGTCAGTGGCGTCTCATCACCTTCACATAACACTGCCCATGTACGCATAAACTGTGTAAATGACCTGCACACAGATAGGAAATCCAGCACATCCCAAACATATCTGATGATTTGCACACATGTGACTCAGCCGTGCAGCTCATGGTTAGTAAGTTTTTCACATGTGGGCTGCAGACTCCTTATTTGATAATGCCACAGCAGCAGTCCTTAGCAGTCTGTTTCAGGGTCTGCTTATATTTGACACACTACGACTTTTCTTAAGGTTCAACAAATTTTTCTTAACCTTTAACAAATTTTTCTTAAGACTTGCTTCATCACCTTCTGAAACCATAAAAGAGAGCTCTTCTTTTGATTGCATTTTTAAAGATAATTTTAGACTATAATCACAATTTTCACTGAAAATTGTTTTTTCTTAAACGACAGACTTGCTTTGGTCTCTCCTTGACACATCTTAAAGTGTTTTTTTCTGACCTTGGATTTTTACAGTTGCAAAGTCACAAGTGCAAACAGCTGTGAGATGGAGAAGCTATCATTTGAAGTCTAAATACGTAGTTATTTAAGGGTAAGCTGTGAAAAATACAGGATCAAATATTTGAAAGTGTTGTTTATTTATGCCTAGAAGTAAGAAGGCCAAGTTTAAACAAAACTAAATATAAAAGCTCCAGGCTGTGTCTTATCCATCATGTCTTTCATACTTTGTATTGTTTTCTTCTGAATTTTCAATAGTTCTCCTAATGTGTACAAGAAGAAAGAATCATGGAAAACAGCATAAGTACAGTTGAACAAGCGTTATTACTTAAGCTGCGATAGTTCTCTCTTCCAATTTTACTACCAGCTGTATCAAATATCCAAGTCATATTTAGTGGTTTAGGACTCAACTTCTAGTGTTGTGTTGCATTATATTGCGTAATTTCATGAGAATCTCTTCTGATTTTAAAAGAGAGTAAATATCAAAACTTCACTGTTGGATGGAGCAGTTTGAAAAAGTTATTTCAAAATGGAATGATGTTTTTCTGTGTGTTTTTTGCTCCCACTTTTGGATTTTTTTCTCCCAGATAACCTCATGATTTTTTGGGGAAGGGTTACTAACTTGTGATGTCTGAAAGGCTTGGAGCTGGCATTGCTGAACAAGTTTGCTATGTATTTCTCTGTATCTGGTATCAGCACAAGGCTAGCTTTGTAGAAAGCACTGAGATCTTTCATCAGACAACTGATCCAGACAGAAAAAAACACGCAGAAGTCTTTTCAAACTTTTAGCACTGCCATACACAAATACATATGTGTATTAAATGTGTGTGAAGTCCCAGTCTCTAGTAATTTTCTGGAGAGGCAAAAATTCCTCCTGTGCTTCATTGAAGAGAGTGAGAGATATCAAAAGACCAACAGACTTCCTGGCATAGTAGCTTTCAGAAAGCTTCCCTTCGGTTTACATTTGTATTGTGTATCTCCCCTTTATAGAGGTACGGTGATACGTTGCTTTTCTCAGGTGGGGCTTAGTTGATGTATGTAACTATTTGTGCAAGACACCTTGCTTGTCTTCTGTATTTCCTGCTTTACCATTTTTATGACCAGAAAACCTGAGACTGATATGCATACTCCCCTGATTGCTTTAACTGCAATGACCAATGACCTCTCCTTCCACAGCATTAATTTCTTAACTGATAGAAAGGAAAACTATATTAATGAATAAATGGCTATCTCCCGAAGTGAGCTGCAGAATGACTCTTATGACCAATTTCACAACTTGGCAAATAAGCTAGAAGAAAAAAACTGGAGTCCTCTGGGAACCATCAGGACGTGTAGTGAAAAGTGACATTGCTCCTCATGCCCTGGTTTAGGAACTAGTGAAGGATCAGCAATCAAATAAGTACCTTGTTCAGTGATGTGAAGTTTTAACTCACAGCCTTTTCACGGGCTGGGGCTTGGTACCAAGCTATGCACTTACAGGCACCCTGGTTTCCATACTGTGAATGCAGCTCTTTAAAGTGCTTCTTTTAGAACCCCATAAACTACATTTTACAATGGGCTAAGCTTCAGGCTGGTTTAAGCATTTGCAGTGTCCATAAGCAGCCATTGATTTAAGCATCTTTGATTCCTATTTTATAACAAAATTATGTTTTGCCATGCTACCAGCTGTCTAGCCTGGTAGATATAATGCTTTACTCTATGTTTTTCAGGATGGCAGTTCCCCATATGGTGCCAGGTACGTGGGCTCCATGGTAGCTGATGTTCACCGTACACTCATGTATGGTGGGATCTTCATGTATCCTGCTAATCAGAAGAGTCCTAAAGGAAAGGTAAATCATTTAACTTACTCTCTGGTGAACCTAATACCTCTGGTTTTCCCAGAAATTTAAATAAATAGTTTAGATATATAAACCAATAATTTTCCATCCCTGGAGAAAATTACTAATGGGTATGATGGTCAGCAATCAAATTTAGGCAAGAAATTTAGGCAATTGCCAATTTAGGCCAGAAATCTTCCTGTGTGCTTTTATACTACAAACTACTCAAATGATTTTCACTGCAACCAAGTTCTTCATTTTTCTAAAGAGAAACATTTCAAGTACCATAGAAACCCATTGAGATACCTATGCACAACTGGCAGATACAACACAGGCCTAGGGGTGACCTCTGCACTTTATACTGGCAACTAGAGTCCATGTGGGATACACTGAACTCCAGAGAGGCTTTTTATCCAATACTAGACAACCGAGTTTGCCTACCTACTGTTTCCAAAGAGTACTGGGCTTACTATCACCAGCCCTGCAAACACAGACTTCTGCTAACTCACCTGAAATACTCAGTTGGTGCAAGGTGAGTTTCATGCGTGCTGAGATCAGTATTATGGGAAAAAATTATTTCCCATTTGGACACCTGTACAAAACACGCCATGACCTAATGCAGTGCAATGCAATGCAGTGACTCTCTGATCTGCTGGGCCATGGACCACAGTCAACCTCAACTTTTCTCCTGCAGCATCAGATACCCTTATTATCAAACTTCTAAGCAAGGATGTTTTAAAAGAGATCTGGTTATACAGCTGATCTGTAGACCCTCAATAATCTGCAGGTCATTCTTAGGAAATGATTGGCTGAATGCCTATCAGATTGGTCATGGTGTTCTGACTCCAAGACCACCTTATTTCCTGGTCAATACCATACTTAAAACCTTCTATTCAAATGTTTTCCTGTCCTTGGTTGATAAGTGCAGGAATTTGGTCTCATAAAAGTACTTGCCCCATCTCCTCACCAGAACATCCTGATGTCTACAGTTCTTTAGGGACAGAGGACTACTGGTTGCATCCTGGTAAGCATGTGTGTATCATAGGAACAAGTGGTCTGGGAAACAAGGAGAACAGGAAAAGAACTCTCTTCAGAATATACAACAGAAAATGTCTGCATGTTGGTCTAGGCAAATTTGATTTAAATATTCGATACAGCCACATGGGGGCAGGGAGTGGAACACACAAACACCCCCAAACGCCCATTAAATATTGCAGATCTGTTTGTGTATCAAAGCAAGAGGCAAAAAGGGAATTTGCTGTGTGTAAGAGAAGTGGGTTTGCTGACTGGCCTCTTCAAATTAAATTTTTTTGGTTTGAAATCTGTGTTAAACCATTGTTGAAAAGATGAGAAACAGGACAAAAGAACAAGTGTACAAAGTACTTATATAATTTCATAGAAATCAAGATTTCCACACACGTTAACCTACATTGACTATTGTATTGACCTGGCTTGCACTGCCAGAGCAGAGAGAGTAATTAAAAAAGCAAAACTGTACTATCCTTACAAATATAAGTTTTCTTCTTTCCTTCTCAGAGTCCAGGTGTATACAGTCCTTTTCACATAAACCTCTTCTTGTTGGAGAGATAAAGCCTTTGTGGCAGGTGCACTGATCATCATCCCCCTGAAAGACAGTCTGTGCACTTGGATAGAGAGCTGAGAGGAACCAAATGTCACCAGAATTGATCCAAAGGCTTTAGATCAAATATAAATGATATGCATGTAGGCCCTAACACACAGAGCTCCTTCTTTCAGTTAAAGAAAAAATAAGAACAAAATGCTCAATAAGCAGTGCAGAACAAGCCAACAAATAGATCCTCTTTTTGAATCAGATATGCTAAATAATATTTTTTATGAACTTAAGGCTTATGGCTCTCTACTAGGTGAAAAATGTTAAACCTATCTGAAGACAGAGCCTATCTGGAGACCCCAAAGTGCAATTGCACTAATGCCTGAGGGAAAACTGCTTTACTTAAGCCACATAGTCAGTTAAGCAACAAGAAACTCAACATGTGGTTCCACAGTGGTACCACTGCTGTTTTCTGGCTCATGATCTTCCAAAAGTTGGCCATGCACTAAGGAGAACAATGAAGGCTATTGGTCCTATGTTGCCTGTCAGATGGAGTCCTTGTACCAGGAGTAGCACTTCAGTGGGCTTTAAAGATAAGAATGAGGGTAATATGTGTTATTTAAGTTTGTGATATATCATGGTTTTATTACAAACAGAATGATAAAGGAATGAGGGGTAGTAAAGTCCTGTGTCCGACCCATTTCCTTGTCTTCATACATGGTTGCATTCTGTCATGCTTCCTTTTCCCGAGGAAACATTCTCTCTTTTGCACATATGAAAAGCCCTTTAAACATAATATGTACTAATGTTGTCATACATGAGCACTTCATAGACTGTCAAAGATTCAACTAAACCTGCAGAAATAATGTATATTAAAAAATAACCAGCTATCATCTATGTCCTTTCAAAGACAGACGCTTTTGGCCTATGTCCCAAATAAGCTTGCATTCCACTGGAACGCAGGCACCCCAGAGGCAACATTTTTGAAGACGTGAAGAGATATCAGGGTCCAAACCAAAAGTGCCTCTGTACCAAAAGGGAAAAATTGCTTTTAATAATTACTGTAGTAACGTCTGAAAACCAAGTCACTACCTGGATGAGTTCAGGCCATTAATATCTATTCACATTTCTGAAGAACAGCAATCAAGTCCTGAAATTTGAAACTGGGAGCATCAAGTTTCAAACTCCAAAATAGCCTCACTAGACACAACGCGATTACCCCAAGCTTTGAGGTAATGCATAAAGCCTGTACATGAGAAGAGATTTTGACTTTTCTTTCCTGGTACTTAGCTGGCTTAACGGCTTTGCTAATGTCTGTGGGCCTGACACGTACTTTTGACATTTTTGACAAAATACAGCTTCACTGGTGCTGCACACCAGCTTGGAAATGATGGTGGTGACGCTTGGA
>NW_010518316.1:3283-16362 GCF_000687285.1 Phaethon lepturus | reverse complement strand
ACTCTTTCTCGAAGCGGAGGTGTGAAGGGAGGTGAGAGGAGGAGAGGGAAGAAGGAGGGGCTGATAGACAGACCTGCTTAGGTCAACTGATGTTCAGTACAACATTTTCCAAAAATCACAAAAGAAAGGTTAGGTTCTGGTAAATCCTTCGGTGTAATTTCCCCCAAAGGCAATCATGTGTTCTCTTTTTCTTTCTAGCTCCGACTTCTCTATGAGTGCAACCCTATGGCTTTCATCATTGAGCAGGCAGGTGGGATGGCAACTACAGGGACTGAGGCGGTGTTGGATGTGAAGCCTGAGAGTATTCACCAGAGAGTCCCTCTTATCCTTGGTTCTCCAGATGATGTGCAGGAATACCTCGCTTGTGTACAGAAACACCAGAAAAGCAGCTAAAGGCTTTTCCACATCAGACCTTCCTCATCTGTCTTCAGTCTACAGGAAAAGCCATACCTTTCAAGATGGTGGATTCTAGCAATTAGCACTCATCTTTCAGTGAAAATCCCATTTTATAAGAACAAGAGAAATAGTGAGAATGGCTGATCAGAAAACCAAAAATTTCATTTCTCCTTGCAGACAAATGTAAAAATCCTTTAAGTCTTGATTTATGCTATGCAAATGTAGAGACAAAGGCCTGATTATTAAACAGAAGTGACTTACTTTATATAAATTATCAAAAAGAAGTGGATTGTGTCAGCATCTGCGTTTGATCTGAAGCTAGACATCTGACATTACATGGTTGGCATTGTTTGAGGCAGGATTTTCACATCAACATTCGCAATGCCATAATTTGGATTTTCTGTCAGAGGTTTTGTTGCAGGTGCTTTTTATCTTGACAGCCCTGGGAAGACCAAAAGTTTCGTGGTGTCTGAAACAGTGTTTTTAAACTCCAAATTATATATGTCTTAGGTAATTAATAAAGATGAAAAGGCTGCAATGTTGCCAGGGTATTTCAATTCTCATGAGAACAGGAAAATGTCTTTTGTTATTTACAGACAGGTAACCTTCAATGGCACAAAACCAATAAATAATTGTTATGGATGTGACACTCAAATCATGCCTATTCCGTTTTTATCCACTGTCCTCTGCAACAGAAGATGACTATTGCCACAAAACCACCGTTAAACCTCCATTTTTTTTACTTTGAAAGGTTCTCCTTTCAGATTGAAGCTTTTATATAAGTTATACTGCTGTTCCTAGCCACCTCCAGCACACCCATCTTGTCAGTGCCTTAGTGCCACGTCTCAGAGTTGACAATGGACCACTGAGAGCAAAAATTATTAATTGAAGGAAATGTGTGATCATGTTAAGCAATAAGGGTGTGAAAACTGAGATTTAGGTCACTTCAAGGATTAGACATCCTGATGCCTTCATAAACCTCCTGTCTCATTATATGGAAGTTTCTTTTGGGGACCACCTTGCTGTAAGCAACTTCTGCCCCACCTGCTCATTTTCACCCCTGCTCCATGCCCCCAAGCCATGCTGGTACAAGACTTTACTAAGAACGCTCTGTGAATTATGTTAGGACACAGATAGGAGTTAAAAAATACTCCTGCCAAGAAACTCCAATGGTTATTTTTTAACTTACTTAAAGCTTACTTAAAGCTATTTTTTATTATTCATAAAGAAGAGGCAGGCTGAATAAAGGCAGGCAGAAAATTATACAGGACAGGTATTTACCCTTAGGTATTGTTATCTCAGGGGTGAGGATGTAATTTCAGTACTGCTTCAGGTATCAAAGCACCCTTTCTGCAGGTCTTTATCTACTACTCTTTAAAGCTGTAACAGCGACAACTGCCCGGGATCAGCAAGTACAGTGTGTACTTGTTTATTCTGTTCCTGTCATGTGCTTCCTGAATCTCTGCTATCAACAGAAAACACAAGCAACACTTAAATCCTCGAGAAAGAAGAGGAAGTAGAAAAAAACTTCAAGGGTTTAGGTAATAGCCAACTTTATACTGGAGAACGCAATCATGCACTCCAACTATGAAAGCTAGCAAATCAAGTCTTCCTGCAAAAAAAATATGCACCTGGTGTATGTGTGCGTATATGTAGATATGTTTATGCATATATTTTATACCTACATGGTCACTCTCTCTCTTCCCTGCAATCTCCACATGAAAACACAAATTGTTGTTGTTGTCACCAATTTATTGCAAAAGTCTATTGCGTTTTTTAAATTGGAAACCTAAAACCAAGCATAATTTGAAGCTTGTCTAGTAAGCTAACAATACTAGTACTGTATCAGAAGAAAGATGACTTGTCACCTTGACCTGTTTCCAAAGGGCCAAGAGAGACGATTAAGGACAGAGCAAGAACAGGGACTTGGTACTCCCTAGTGTAACCACAGGGCCCCTAAAAAACAACCACTTTTTCGGGACATGCTGAAAGAAAGCTTGTATTGCAGTGGATATACACACTCTGGCGACTAAGATCTGTGTTTCTGTGCTGGCAGTTGAACTATATATCTGCGTACTGCAACGTGTCAGTCACTCGGTGCCCTAGTGCCAGCAGGACAGCACCTGAGTTGCCTTCATTTAAGTATGATTTTACAGCAAACTCTGCATATAGCTCCCGGCTGCTAGCCTTCCCATGATTTTTTTTTTCATGCGTTTGCACCAGAAGCGTCTGTTAGTGGAGGAGTTAGCGCTGGGTCACCGATCTGACAAACAACTGCAGTTGGGGTTGCTGTCGATGCTTAAATGATAACGGTCCCAGTTTGTGGGCTGCCGCGTGGCTGGTATCTACAAAGAGATCAGTATCTTCCCTGTATAAACAACCCGTGCAAACCCCAAATGCAGATTAAGAAAGCAGCTACTTTCTTTGGTGTGAACTGTGGATTTTGTTCACCAGAGTCCCACTTTGACCTGCTGCACCTACACTGTTTTCCTTAAGTACTTGTACGTTCTCTGCTACACCTAGCACAACCCTGCAACCAGACTGCTCTACAGAGTCCTCCTTAAACCCTCAGGATGGAGTTTAAAGTTTTGTTTCCCAGTGCGATACCAGTTCAGACCATTTCTCAACAGCTCTCTGACACGAACCGCAGGGTGTCTGTGGTGGGGTTCACCACCTACAAAGCCCTTGAGATACTGGGCCACAACTTCTTTTCATGGACAGCTGCCAGGGTGTCTGAGGGCATCCAGACAGCTGAGCAAATGGGATGTAGCTTTTTTTTTGCTTTTTTTTTTTCTTTTTTCTTAACTTTTTTCTGCAACTAAGCACCACGCAGCCGCTCGCTCACTCCCCCTCCCGCAGTGGGACGGGGAAGAGAATTGGGAAAAAACTCGTGGGTTGAGATAAACACGGTTTAATAGGACAGAAAAAAAGAAGGAAACAACAATGATAATACCAACAAAGGAATGTACAAGAACAAGTGATGCCCAATACAGCAATTGCTCACCACCCCGTGATCGACAGCCCGTCCCTGAGCAGCGATTTCCGCCCCCCGGCCAACTCCAGTTTATGTACTGGGCATGACGTCGTATGGTAGGGAATATCTCTTTGGCCAGTCTGGGTCAGCTGTCCCGGCTGTGTCCCCTCCCAGCTCCCCGTGCACCCCCAGCCTGCTCGCTGGCAGGCCAGCACAAGAAGCTGGACTGTCCTTGGCTGCTCAGCAGCAACCCAAAACATCAGCACACTATCAACAGCTTCTCATCCCAAATCCAAAACACAGTCCCGCACCAGCCTCTGCGAAGAAAACCAGCTCCATCCTGGCTGAAACCAGGACAGTATGCAAATACACACCACTGTTCTTAAAGCACTGCTTTCTGACGTGTTGCTAGACCTAATTCTTATTTCTTATTTCCAACTTCAGGGCACGTTTGCACCTATTTCAGAAGTAAAACAAAAGCAAACTACCTAAACCCAGTGGTATCCAATAAGACAAGAAAACACAGGAACCCCACCAGCTTCTCATAAATGAGCAGTTGTTCGCTAATTACTTTGACTGGGAGGCAAGTTGCTCCGAACAGCCAGCCACAAGGAGTTGGCTGGGACTGCAATCACAAGACGGGGGATCAGAGAACAGTTGGGGGCTGGCAGGCTTCCCACCAGCCCGGCCGTGGCCAGCCTGCCTGCGCTCTGCCCCGCCGTCCCCACGCGGCAGGGAGCTGGTCCAGGGCCCTCGCCCTTCCCTGGGAAAGCAAGGCAGCCGAAATGGAGATGCTGTTAGAAACACTGGCTGAAAAACATGTCGTTGAGCATGTGGATCTGAAGTCGGTACTTTGTTCTGTTTTCCACGAAAATGTACACGCAGGGAGGTTTTGTTGTTTTTTTTTAATAAAGGCAACTGATCTTTCTGGAAGAATCAGGCAAGACTTTTCTTCATTTATAAAATGGAAGCAGTACCCTTCAGGCTAATTACTGACAGAGAGAAGAAAGAGCTCATAATTTACATAGATTATACTAACCAGTTAGGTTCACTGTAGGCAAAGGGAGGTTGGTACCTATGGAACAGCAGAGAGGGATTAACAAGAGGAAAGGTGATAAAATCATTCAACTCCTACAAGACTGCAAAAATAAAAGTATCTATTTTCCAGAGATATCCAAGGCCCAAATGTGGGTAAAGCAGGGGACAAAATGAACACAGAGATAGAGGATCTGCACAGTTACCCAGAGGTACAGAACCCCACAAGTTTTGAGGAGTCAGTCCCTACCGTTCGGGCTTCACATCACCATGGACAATACTCACAAACCCCACGCACTGCTACTGAAAACACTCCCAGGTTTTGTTCCTAGCTTCCTACAAGCACAGGTGTGGTTTCAGAAAACAGAAAAATAAAAACCTCAAGCCAAGCGTGTGCTATGATTCCACTGAACTGATCTTAATACTTCATGGAGGTTGGTGAGAGATAGGTGTTACCGCCGAGATCCGTCCTGGGGGCTGGTTGCTCTCACCCAGTGCGATGATTCGCATTACGGTTTTGCAGGGTCCTGTTCATCAGGAGCCGAGCAGGTTTCTGGGAGCAGCTTTTGCAGTTCTGGCCACTACCGCTTGCTGAAGGGGGTTCGGTGTGCCAGCTTGCACAGGGTGTTGGCCATGACCGCTACGTACTCCCACATTGATCAACGGAGCTCGGCCTAAGCGTTGTTGTCAGCTGCTGAGCAGATGCCCCGGCGAGCGTTTCACCACTTGTGAAGAGACGCCTCTGCCCAATTACCCGCTCAGCTGTGCTGGGGCTCCGTGTGCGAGGCCAGCCTAATCCCAGCCCGGGGCGCGGCCGTTCGCGGTGTCTCATCGATTCAGCTCAAACGCACCGTCAGCACATAACCAGGAAAGAGAGAAGTCAATTTTTCCCCACGCCCAGCCGCCACAACACTGGCCTCACGATCACGTGCTGCCAACAGTGTAGCTCTGAGAGACCGGCGTGCCCGGCGCTTGCTTACCGGCTGAGGCACGATCTGTGTTTTGCCCTTTTGGTTGCCTGGTTTCCTGTTTTGTTCCTGCATGGACAGTTTCCCCTCTCTTTCAACAACTCGGCGTGATTCGTTATTCCAGCACGGCAACAGAAAAAGGAGACCGCTCAAATGAAAAGCAAGCAGGGAGGATAAATGGAAGGGAAAGGGCCACGCAGGCGAACGCAGAACCTGAAATATAAACTCGGCGAGAGAAAAAGAACGGGGATGTTTACCTTTTAGCTCTGTTGAAGCTACGCAGGGAGAAAGCAAAGCCGAAGGAGAAGGCCAGCCTTCTCGCAGATGCACACGCAGAGCTGCCGACCCGCTGCACAGCCCCCG
Organism: Phaethon lepturus; assembly: GCF_000687285.1. Classification (NCBI taxonomy): domain Eukaryota; kingdom Metazoa; phylum Chordata; class Aves; order Phaethontiformes; family Phaethontidae; genus Phaethon; species Phaethon lepturus. The sequence goes on along the minus strand of NW_010518316.1, from coordinate 10,626 downwards.
GCAGGCAGCCTTTACGCCTTTTTCCTCTCCCCTCCTCAGCTGCGCGTCAATTTAGATCAAAAACTTGGTGGGGAGGGAGGCTCCCGTGCTTTCTGGTTTGCAGCGCGCTGAACAGAATGGGACTCTTCAGTTTGTTGAAATACCTGGAAGAACGGCAGCTGAAATAACGCCCCATCACAATTCCTGGTGGGCTTCCGGTGACCGCAAGTTTGCTCCAGAAATGCTCTATTATATTGCGAGAGAAATGTGATCAAACCACTGAATCAGAAAACACAGGTCCCCTCCAACTCCTCCTGGGACTAGTGAGCGACTAATAGCAAAATGGCGGCGGTGTTTATTCTTAACCTTTGCACCAGGCATTGCAGTTTCCATATAAACACAGAGAGGTTTCTTTCAACTGCAGGAGAGTATTATCATAAATCTCCAAACGCCAATGCACTTTCACATCACGGCTGATGTTTTCATTATATATTTCCTTTTCCAAAAAAAAAACCCCTGCTGTCAGCCAGTGCTTCATGCTTGAATGAGGAAAGCCAACGGCAATACTAGTAAACACGGCTGAGCAGAAGGAATGTTAAGAAGGCTATTGAGAAGAACTTGTATTCATAATTCTTGCATTGCTGTGCTGTTAATGGTAAAAGATCGTGGTATGCGCTTGGCCGTGCACGTATCTAGCAAAACTGGGCACCTGCATATGCAGCAATGAACTGTTCAGAGAGCTCTGTGGGCAGCCTTATCTAGGTTTTTTTCTGTGACTTGTTATCAGCTTCATAAACTGATATATTACAGAGATACATTTAGAGAGATACTTCCTTTTAAAGTGGGAAGAAACACCTGTGACTTGGCAGCTCTGAAGCTACCTTTCTTTCATTTGATTTTTGGATTTTAAGCAAAAGCAAGTGTGTTCCAAGACATGTGCTACACCCTCAAGGAGTTCTCAACATCCCATTTCAGCATTAACTTCCCAGACACCCTAAGCCAGTTTGAGTGTCTAACAGCCCAGCATTTACTTTAAACAGTTTTATGTCACTGCATGCATGCTGTGCAGGAAGTTTTCACTAGTAATTAAAAAAAAAAAAAATAAAAATTAAGAATTAAAACCAGAACTCCACTACAGTTCCAGAGATTTGAGATTTTCCCTAGTATACGCATGAAGTAATAGCTGTAATAGCTTCAGAAGGTCCTCAGTTGGCACTCCAGGACAGCACACCTAAACCACTCTTGCCCTGGAGGAACACACATTAATACAAAGAACTTTGAAACACAAAATTAATTCCAGATGAACGTCAAAAGTGGATCAGATGTCACTAAGCATATGGACAACCCTCACCAGGCTGGAAAATCATCTCCTCCTCAGCCCAAACACAGTCTTTACCTGGAGGCCCTCACAAAGCCAGCCTTACCCAGAACCATCTTCTGAAGGTGGCTGGGCAGGGGAATAGCTCACTCTCTGGCTTTGCTCCATCTTTGACCACTTCTTCCCAAAACAGCAGGACTGCAGAAGGCAAGCTAGCAGATATCAGAGCTGCAGCTCCACACCTGACAACACACATTGGTATTTCTCAAACACGTTTCCCAGCATCACTTTATTGGGAAAGGCTATTAGGTTTCACTTGGAAGTAGTTTTTGGATCTCCTGGAGGTAGTGAGAACTGTAAGGGAACTAAACAAGGGAGAAGCATTTTAAAAAGAAGCCAGTATGTATTTTATAAATGTCTGTCCTCACAGTTTCCTTGCTCCTTTACCCACAAAGGTTGGCAGTAGCTCTTCAGCAGACACGAGCAGGATGGAAGCAAAAATTGCTGCAGAAATCAAATTTTAAGACCAGTGGAAAATAAATCTTTCTGCAACTTCGCATGAAAAAAAGAAAGCAAGTACAGTCATGTTCCTTGTGAACACAAGTGAAGGTGGCTTCTTCTGAGGCCTCCAATGTATCTAAACTAATCAATCCATGGATCAGGTCTCCACCATGTGGCCAACCCTCCTCTGCTGCAAACTGAAGTTTCAGGTTGGATTCCTTCTCTGATTTCAGATGAGCCTTATGGAGTGTCATCTAGGTTCGGTTTCGTGAATGGAATCTTTGCGAATGAAATTTTGGGTCTGATTATATCCTTTCTTGCAAATGCTTTAGGTGCCCCTGCACTTACCTGAAATTTCACTAATGATTTGATAAAGCCCTGATTACAGAATGAGAGAAAACATCCCCATTAGTGATGGCATCTTAAACAATTCTTTCTTCAAAACAGTTAAGTCTTAGTGCTTCCTGCTATGACTTCCTAACAAAAAGTGTGAAGGGTATTGGGACAGACTGCAATTAGAAATGGGCTCTCAATCTGCCTTATACCTTAATAAAGTGCAAAGATAGCTAGAAAGCGGAAGCACCAGCTTACATTATCATCACAGCCATCAGAGTATGCTCAATTCCTTGGTTAATAGCCAGAAATTGCAGTTAATCTCTAATATGTAAAAACTGATTGATTGGTATTAACCTTAAGAGATACATGGCAGGATTTTTTATTTCATCAAGGAGATTAATTAAAGAGCAAATACTGCATAACTGATGCGCCGAAGCTAGTTTTTGTTGTCTTGGTTTTTTGAAGTGGATATTCTCATTTTTCTATCCCTCTGGTTGTCTCAAAACGATGTGTTTGCCGAGTGCCCTTATGCAGATCAGTTAATCATTCACTATAGTAAAATGTCACTGATACACAACTCATCATGTTTGATTCCCTGTAAGGTTTCAACAGAGTGAGATGACAAATATTTTGTCACTGTAGTCCTTCAAAATATTTTGAAAATTAATTTCCTGCACGGATTGTGTAGGGGGATAATAAGCTTACTTATTCCACAGTTAATGTTTGCAAATTGATTTAACATTAGCAAAGATGAAAAACAATGCACATTAAAAATCCCAACATTCCATTCTACTTAGCAGTCACAGATAGAATAAGAAAATTACTGTTTTTAAAAGGAAAATAAATAGTTTCCTACATGACAATTAAATTCATTTCTCACTGGAGTTTAAAGAAGCAGCACTTCATGTGTAAGTGGAATAATTTCTTTTCATGGTTTTCTTTAACTCAAGAGTACTTGTCTTTAGAAACTTATGACCAACTACTGATAAATACAGTCATTCACCAGGCAGATCAGAGAAACTGTTATTCCTACGAGACCTTTAGGACAAGCACAGTCTATCTAAGAAACACCAGCACATGGAAACCAAATGCAAAACCTTTTTTATTCCCAAATTTAAATAAAACAGTTCATTTTCACAATGAAGCAAGGAATGACTGCAGAGCTTTATCACTGTACGGAATTGCCACCTACCATTCATGTAACTTAGTGCCCAATAACATATTTAGATATGCATATGAGTACAAGACCCCATTAACAGCAACAGTAGCTGTAATTTAGACAGAGCCTAAACCGGGTGGTCTAGATAGGACCTTTTACTGGTAACACACGTGCACTAGTATCTTTAGAAATACATCTTGTAATAAATGAAACTTCAGCTGTAAGTAGGAATATAAAACTAAAGACAGCCCAGGGAAAAAAAATTTTGGAACACGGTCATCAAGAGCTTTAATTACCCATAGCTTTTCTGGGAACAACTCAGGAGCTTTCTGTGTATGCATGCATAACGTGCATTGCTGTATCTTCAAAAAGGAACAACTTTGAAGAGAGATGACACTTCTCCTAACAGGACATGTACCGTTATGTAACCATTTACTACTTTATCACAGCATTTCCAAAGTAAACGAAAGAAGAAACAGCTCTACAGAAGATAAGGACACTTCAGCAGAATTACAAAACCAGATTTAATGTTAATTCTTGAAATGTAACAGGTTTCAAATTTCTACCAGTGCGCCTAACTGCAACATAACAAAATTTTAATGTTTGCAGTGTCATGTAAGGCAATTCTGTGTGAAGCTGTTACTTAAGACGACTGTGTACATATTGAGTTATCTGTATGACCTTGTCTTACCCCGTCCTCTTCTTGATTATTCCACTCAGAAGAGAGGATGTTGAGCCAGAACAGTCAGCAAGTTTCAATGCATACAAATAGTTGTAGTATCACATTTTATTTCTAAAAGTCAGAAGCTGATACCTCTTTTGTGAGCTATATTTGCATTCATGTGCATATGCTTTGGAAAGTTATTTCCTTTCCATTTCCCATCTGTTCATAAAACATATCTTGTTTTCCCAGAAACTTTTATTAACATTGGCCTTTGTAAACAAACACCATTCCCTGCTGCCCACTTTTTGCAGCAGTTCAAGTCCTAGCAGGCTTTGTACTGGTCTGTACCAGTACAGAGATATACCAGTATATATCCTGCACTGGATATTCTATTGTTTTAAACAATATAGAAAGCCAGTAACACCTTAAGTGCTGCTAAGCTCACAGTAACGTCAGCTTCCAGGATTCAAAAGCATTTAGAGACAAGTCTCTCTCTACTCCCAGTTCTAGGGCAGCAAGAATGAAAAGCAGCCACTGCCTAAGGAGCTTATGCAGTCACTTCCCTGGAAGCATTTCGATTTGCCTCCCATTTTGAATGTACAAACCATTGCCGTTTCCTTCTGAACATAAGCATGTGGAGGACCACTAGTTGAGCTCTGTATTCACGCCCTCCATAGCTTCCACCAAGCAGTGTGGATGCTCTCCATAACAGGCTTAGCAAGTCAGCTTAATAGCTGAATTCTAACCGGTATTTCTGCTCTGTGGCTTGTTAAATAGCCACTAGGATGAGGGAGGCTCTTCCTCTTAAAAAAAAATCCTGCAGGGAGATTCAGGTTGAAAAAATTCACCTATAAGCAGCATGTGGACAGACTCGCAACTGAACAGTAGTTAGGCTTTGATTATTCTAGATACCTCACCTTGTTTTCCTTTCAAAAAGTGTTTATGAAATGCAGGCTTGAGACACACTTTATCTACAAACAAGGAAATTCAGCTTTCGTAACTTGTAGTCCAAGTGTTCCCTTGTGCCTGTGCAGCTATCAGACTCAGGAAGGATACTGTGCATAAAAACCTCTGGGTCCATAAACTCTGAACTGGTGCCAGTTACGCTGCCCCTCCAGCCCAAATGCAAGAGGGGGCAAGTCACACCCAAAAAGTCATGTCTTCCCCACAGCTGTTTTTGGTATTAAGTATTCATCCTCCTCTGCAGAAACTACTGGTACCCAAAGTACATCTAAACAACAGTATGTTACAGCTAGTAATCGTGTTTCAGCCGCACAGATACCTGCAGAGAAAAGTCCTCTCAGGAAGAGGCACAGGGCACAGTGTAAGTCACCACAATGCAGTCAGCCATCAAGTATCCAGGGATTAACAGTGTCATGACTTCACTTTTTACAGGAATATAATTCCTTTTGGCCCCCCGTCCCCTCTCCCCAGCCAAAGCTGGTGTAGAGGGGGAAGAGGTAGAGTGTACTACATATCTTAAGAAACAAGCTTTTTCCTCAAAGAGCCCAGGTGCTTTAGGTGTTCCTGCTCTACCCTGTAATGCTCAGAAAGGAGACAACTACTCCGAACTACAGAAGTGTGGTACTTCTAGGTGACATAAGAAAACACTGATGATATTAAAGCCAAGTGGAGATGAGATGCTGCATGCAGGACATGAAAAGACTGGAAGATCTTTGTTACTAAGTACAAAGAACCAGAGACAGCATCACCTCTGGGTCACAGGACCAAGCCAGAACTCACTTAGGCACATTCTGGGGAGCAAGTAGATTTGAAGAATGAGGGTCCAGTTCAGTCACTTCTACTTTTTTAGTTGATAGGACCCTTTCCACTTCCCCTTTCAAATAGCTGTGTCACAAATACTACACTCCATTTTGTAACAGCTGTTAGCCATTCCCAAAGAGGGCTGCATTTCAGTAACTGATGAAGAGAGGCATGCATATAGGCTTCACTTAGCAATATGATTTAGGATTCTTATTTGATAAAAGTCCCAAGTGGAAAAAACAGACCAAAAAGTCAAATCATCTGTACACACTAGAATTTATTTAAAAAGTAAACTTTGGGCACACTGAAATTTTAAAAAAGGAAAAAAATACAAAGAGGATTCTATTAGATTAAGCAGTCAAAAGCCAGCAATATTACAAGCTGTTTACATACCAACATTTACATTAATTTAAACAAGTGGCATGTCACCAACATGTAAAACATACTTCAAAAGTTAAAAAAATCAAGTTGACTTTTGAAGGATAAAAGTCTACCACATGTGTGAACATGGGTTTGGTCATTCAGTTTAGAACCCCTCTCGCATCAAAATGTTCAGTCTTCAAATTATACAAGTGGATAGCTAGCAGCTGTTGCTATTCCACAGTGATTCTTCCTGTCCTTGGCCATGTAGATATATCCTTTGTCACCCCACTTCTCTCCCCAGCTGAAAATGAAAGTAGAAGGTTTGCTTTCATATTCAGAAGTGACTTTATTTACCCCCCCAGTTAAGTGTTTAGAACTGCTGCCTTCCACATTTGTGGAGAAAAATCACGATAGCTGCAGCCAAACTAAAGTGCTTTCCAGCAATTAAATGCAAGTTACAGAAGAGGCACCCCAAGCTCACAGAAATAAAGACTGCAGCCATCCTCTCACTAAGTGGAGATCATGATGTGCAATCCTGGATTACAGGTGCCTGAAGCTCAGACACTGCTACTAGCCAACTTTAAGGGAAGACAAAGACTGCAAGCAGCATTTGAGGGTGGTGGCCCAATAATGCTGAGAACATGAGACAAGTTCATGTGATGTGCCTTTTGGCATTGATTTATTGTTTTCCCTCCAACCTACGAGGTAACTCCATCTTTAAAGTTCAAGCGTTACCCCATTTCACACAAGTGAGCAGTGCTCTGCTTCCAAAACATCCATTACATCCCCACAAGCCGGCTTCCTCCCGCTCCCCTCTGCTGGAACACTTCAACAATCTACTAGCTTCATGGGCTGTTTAGTACTGAGCTCCCTTGAATTAACTGAAAAAGCAGAAGAACGAGTTTGCTGCTTTGGGCCTACTTTATTAGGCTGCCAGCAGCCCGAGTGGGGTTTAATTTGTGTCATACAATACAAGCTGAGAACAGTCTCCACATTTTTCACACACAGATTTCCATTACTGTTGTCTCCCCAGCCGCCACTACACATGACAAGATACCTTCCCTTCTCCCCTATCCCCATAGGGTACAAGGCACAGAGAGAAGGATCTTACCTGTTCTTAACAATCCAGTATTTCTTCCCATCTACATCTTCCCCCTCAAAGCCATAACCTACAACCAGAACACCATGGTCCAGGTCTTCACTGCTGCAGTCTGGTTCATAATAGATACCTGCAGAGGCACAAGCTCACATGTGAACAT
>NW_010518316.1:0-3252 GCF_000687285.1 Phaethon lepturus | reverse complement strand
GCAGGAAACCCTTCTCCCTCACCAGAAACTTTGTATATTTCAAATTAAATGTTGCACAGCTTCTTGAGAGTCAGAGAAAGGAGTCGTAAGTGAAGTTTATCACTGCAGAAATAGAGGGACACATACAGACATATGCAAGAGAAGTACAAAGTGTGGAGAACCTGGACTAGAATTAAAACTGTGTCCTATATCACAAGATCATCGTGGTTTTTTTTTTCCCCAGCTTTTAAACTGAAAGATAATGCATACTGAGTATTCAAAAAAAAGTTCTCTGGATGCAAGTAGCTAACAAATGCCCACCTGACTGATAGAACTGGAATGAAGAGTGGCCTGCATCAATAGCAACAGATACTGGACCCACAGCTGCTACTGCTTTCATGAGAGCTCTTTCATGTCCTTGAGGGATGTCAACAAAGCCAGTGTCATTAGCAGCATTGTACTCTGCCTTGTAGCGACAGTCTTCATCATCCTAAATAAAGAAAGCCCTAGTTATTACATAGTTTTCCACTTAACACACAGGCGAACACAGGAACTACCAGACATTCTGTGACTTTGCTGCCTTGAAAACAAGGGACTGAAGAGGATCCAATTGCTTCAGCAGTACTTTGAAAGGAGAAGGAGAATATAGAAGCTGCTTTTGAGTTTCTCAAAGGTACAGAAAAAGCAAAGGACAGTGGGGACCAAAAGGAAAACCTTACTGGGATGCAAAGGACCATCACATCCTGGAACCCTGCCTTCTTTGGTGGGCAGGACAAATCTCTTTTCAGGGAGGGAAAGAAGCCCAGAATGCATTAATGGGCAATGGAAGAGAGCCAAGTATTCATTAATTACAAAGCAATCCAGAAACTGCTCATTGAGCAAGCACTTAAAATCCACAATTTTAGTCTGTCATAGTTTGACAAACTGTACAGAATGATTTCGAAGTTAGTCATTTGTATTATATGACCTTACACACAGCATTTGTGTATTTTGTGCTGCTTCTTCACATTATCTTTTTTTACAATGAAGCCTGAACTGTTGGTGTCATAGGCATATATCTCAGGAGAGAGGCCTAGTTTGGAAGTCAGGCCACATGAAATTGAAACAGACTGAAGTAAGCACATCCCTCATTTACCTGTGTGGTAAGATTAGTACTTAAGTTACCCCCCCATACAACTTGAGGGACACAGAGTATATCTCAGCTGACTACTTTTGGACTTGGCAAGTTGGGCACTTCCTATAACCAACTGCCATCTCTGGAAGAGCCAAGACTAGGGAAACACTGAAGTTGCAGGGATGCAAGTGAACATGAACCCAAATCCGAAAGTTTCTGTGCTGCTCACTACAAATGGCATAGCGATTGCACATTCAGTCAACGCAAAATAAGCTGCAGGGAAAGATACTCTATAGTGAGCAGAACTCCCAAGTGGTGAAAAGCCCAAACTATGGACTCTCAAAGTGATACATTTACAGACATGAGAGGAGAACAAAGCAGTAGTAACTTTTCCTAGGCACATTATGTACATTTATGTACATTCATCCCAAAAGGACAACTTGAGGCATTGCCAACAGATATTGTTAAAAAAACCAAATCACACCAGCTGCAAGAACTAGCTGGTCTATGGCTAGAGACTCCGTAATAGCTCTGTTACAGGAAGCTGAATTGCACCCCTACAACTAAGTAGCACTGTTGACAAGGGCTGGATCCTGGTTTGGTGTGTCAACCAAGATAAGGCATGACATCCGATAGGAGGGCAGCAATGAGGGGGAGGAATAAAAATATTTGCTCTAGTTTTTCCAACTGGTCTGGTAAGATTTTGACCTCGAAGACCAGCACAGTATGTGATCCCTACTGGGGCTAGCAGTCATTCTAGTTTTCTTAGGAAAGATGCAACAGGAAGAACAGACATACTGATGACTACTTAAGACATCTTCCTTTCTAGGCATGTTTCCCAACACATAGTTTGCCCACACAAAAGATGTGACACCTGCAATACAAGTTCAGCTATTACACTTGCCTTTGCAGTGTATGGGTAGGATTCCTCTGAATCAATTCCCCCATTATCCTGCACATACTGGAAAGCCTGGTCCATGAGACCACCATTGCAGCCTTGATTCCCTTCAGGGCGAGAGCAGTCCACCAGATTCTGTTCACTCAGTGAAACAAGTTTGCCAGTTTTTCTGAAGTGCTGCCCTTCAAGAGCTCCCGTTGTGCTGAAAGCCCAGCAAGAGCCACACTGACCCTGAAGCAAGAAATGAAATCACAAGTTACAAATCCAGACAGATTAGGCAATTATACTTCCCTTAACATTGATCTAAACATGAAAGCCACAAGACCAACTTGAGCTTCACAGTCCCAGCATGTACAAGTGAAGATACTACAGTCTTTGCAGTTCTTAAAACATTTAGTATAGAACTCCTAAAAATCCTCAAGGGATACAGCAATTTTATCAAAACAGCACTTGATTTAGTAAGCTTGCATTAGGCTTCAGTGTTTTACCTCTATGGAAGCAGAGGTAGCATTCAGGAAATTGGACCTATAATTGTTTAAAAACCCACCGTCAGAGCATACCTGGTCTTTAACTGGAGTTACGTATCCCTTCTGTCTCCAATCTACTGATCGTGGCACTTCCAGGAAGCTGGGCTCAAGAAACTGGGATCCTCTGTACTTCCTTCCTGACTTCTTGTGTGCATAGCCATTCATCAGTTGTCTGAACTCCTCAAAAGTCTGAAGAAGATTCAAGACATGCAGTCACCACCTATTACACACCGCTGTTTAGAACTGTATGTTTCATGCCTCTATACATACCATGTCACCAAACTGATTCATTCCCAACTTGTAGCTGTGTTTTCCTAATGTGTGATCCAGATTATGGAGTTCAATCATTTTCAGATTCTTCTCCCACACCACTCTCCTCCAGCTCTCCTCTCTCTGAGGGGCCAGAAAACAACACACTTCATAGAGGCAGTTCAAACCACGTTCACTTGCACAGATGATGTGCTTTTTGTTACAGCTTGTATACTCGGGAAAACGTAAACTACTCGAATGGGAAGTTTGATCGCTGTTTAAGGGGTGGTCTTTCTGCCACCCTCGTATCAGAAACGAGGGGTACAGTGCAGCTGAGTCGATGCACAAACACAGGAAAGGCAGCTAGGAAGAGGGGGATTATCCTTGCCAAGCGCAGACTGTAGCCAGCGTTAGGACAAAGCAGACATGACTCAGTCGGCCGGGCCCGGCCCAGCGCACTCGCTGTTCGCGAGCCGAGCACGGAT